>NC_080689.1:93098108-93382271 GCF_030445035.2 Dasypus novemcinctus | reverse complement strand
TTTATTATTTATTTCTCTCCCCTTCCCTCCCCCTCTCAGTTGTCTGTTCTCTGTGTCCATTTTGCTGCATGTTCATCATTGTCCGCTTCTGTTGTCAGGATCACAGGAATCTGTGTCTCTTTTTGTTGCATCATCTTGCTGTGTCAATTCTCTGCATGTGCGGTGCCATTCCTGGGCAGGCTGCACTTTCTTTTGTGCTGAACATCTCTCCTTATGGGGTGGACACCTTGCACGTGGGGTGCCCCTATGTGGGGGACACCCCTGCATGGCACGGTACTCCTTCCACACATCAGCACTGCACACTGGCCAGCTCCACATGGGTCAAGGAGGCCTTGGGTTTGAATCGAGGACCTCTCATGTGGTAGGTGGATGCCCTAACCACTGGGCCAAGTCCTCTTCCCAGGAACTCTTAATTACTGCATTCCTTAGGTTGCAAGCATAGTCATGGAAACATCGAATCGAGGACCTCTCATGTGGTAGGTGAATGCCCTAACCACTGGGCCAAGTCCTCTTCCCAGGAACTCTTAATTACTGCATTCCTTAGGTTGCAAGCATAGTCATGGAAACATCGTGTCTCTCCTTGCAAGACCGCTGTGCCTCAGTTTCCAACACTACTGTACCTCACCTTGACTCTCCCCTTGTCTCTCTTTTGTTGCACCTTCATCTTGCTACATGACTCCCTTGCACAGGAATGGGTTCACCACATGGACACTTGATTTGCCAAGTGAGCACTCATCTCACCACATGGGCACTCAGTTTGCCATGTGGACACTGCCTTGCCATGTAGGCACTCTTTCAGGCACTGAGCTCACTGCATGGGCACTGGCTCACCACACAGGCATGCTTTTTTTTTTTTACCTTGAGGCCCCACAGGTTGAAACTGGGGCCTCCCATATGATATGCAGACTTCTCATCTGCCTTCTTTTTTTTACTTGGCAAGATTATTTGAGGTTCATCTATGCAGTCATGTGTATTAATGGTTAATTTTCATATATTGCTGAGTGGCATTCAATAGTATGCATATACAGCATTTTTTTTATCCAGTCATCTGTTGATGTACATTTGCATGGTTTCCAGTTTGGACCTATTGCAAATAAAGTTGTTATGGGAAAAAAATGGACTCATGTTTAGAAGGTGACATCATCTTTTGAAGCAAATCTATACTGGGTCATTTTAAATAAGCTATTATTACTGCTGCTCATATAGAATTTGTTTTCCCAACTAAACTTTTGTTATATTTTGCCTTTAAAATATTTGAAGATATTTGTCATAATAAAAATTCTTCAACTCCTTTTGGCCAGAAAGGAGTGAAATAGAAAATAAAATCCCATTTCCAAACTGAAAAAAAAAAATACCCAGAACTATTGATTTAATCTCTTACCTACTTCTCCAATCAAGAAATAGGCAATACATCTTATACTCAGGGAACAAATTTAGAAAAACATGTAAAGCTCGGGCTTAGTTTAAAATATCAAGAAACTTTGTTAAAATGTTCTACATGCTAACAATCCTTACATGGAGAATGGATTTGAGCATATCAAAATATTTTCTGAAGTTTTCTTAAGGATATGTCCTGGTCAAACTTATATTCTTGGCAATCTGTCTTGCATCATTATGATTTGACCACTTTATAATATTTGATTCATACAGGACCCATGGCTAATTCAGAATACTGATGCCCTGTAAAAGAGAGGTGGGGGCAGGGGCTCAAAGAAGTTAATACACAGTGTTGACTTCCAGTTGGAAAACTATTCAATGGATAGTGCTACAATTCTAAATCCATGACAATATTCCACACTATCACTCCAACCTAAATGAATGTTAAACAAGACATTATATTTGATTTGCATTTCTTATTAAAGGAAAACCACTAAGCTCTCGAACCCATAACAACCAAAGAGAATTTCTAGTCTGGTGGTGTTCAAATACCACAGTAAGGACCATCAGGGCCTGCCACATGGTAAGGAGAGTTATTTAGTGAGCACTGACTGTGTACTACACACAGTGCCCAGAGAGTCAGCTCTTGATGGCACAAAACAGGTTCGTGTCTTCCTAAAGCTTCCATTCTAATGAAGAGAGGCAGATAATAAACATGAAATAAATAGTCAAAGGTATTACAGACTGTGAAGGAAATAAAGAAGCCTAAAGGGGATGGTCCTTGGAGACCCCTCTGAGGATGTGAGACATGCTAGTCCAGGCCTCAAGGAGGAGGAAAAGCTCTCAGAGGAACAAAGAAGCAGCTTCCCAGGGGAGGGAATGGCAGGTACAAAGACCTAAAGTACAGAAGCTCCTGGATGGCCCAGGAAACAGAGAGGACAGGGTGCTGCAGTGTGAAGAGTGGGGGGAAGGTGGTGAGATGCAGCTGAAGGAGCAGGAAGGGCCAGCTCCTGCCAGGCCTGCAGGCTCTGGTGAAAGATTCTGGACTATATTCTAATACTAAAGGATGGACACTGGAGAGTCTGAGCAGTACAACACTCCACTTCTTGGATTAGGTTGACAGCTATGTGAAGAATGTGTTATGAGGAAGAAAGGATGAATGTTGAAAGACCATTTAGGGGGCTTTGGAGAAATGCAGAGGAGAGAACACAGGGATGTGGACTAGGATGACAGCTGAGCAGTGATGACAGGATACTTTGGGCCAGAACTAGCATTGTAGTGGGGCAGGCAGCAGTCAACACTCCTTTGATTGAAAGACACAAAAATCCACTGCAGTTAGCTTAAACACATTATATAATGAAATGGAAATTAAAAATAAAAAACTGTAATGAAATTTTGACTCACCTACCCATTAAGCCAAGCCACTATTTCCCAAACAGATAAATTCAGACTTTTAGAGAAGTTTGGCCTTCCCTCCCTCTGCAGGTCTCAGTTTTTCCTTCCTCCCTTTATTATCTTAATTCTACAGCCAGCTTCTACATTTCAAAAGACAAGAGGAAAACTCTTTCCACATGGCCCATATAGTGAGTCTTAAGAGATTCTGACTGGCACATTTTGAGTCATGACCCCATCCCTGAACTTTTCAGACCATCAAATTACTGGAGGACTCAACTAGTTGGGTCATGAACTCGCCCTGATCAGTGGACAGATGAGGGCAGGGCACAGTGAGACAGCTGTACTAAGCCCTGATGGAGTTAAAACAAGTTGTTCCTCCAAAGAATAAACAGAGTGCCATGTCACAGGGAGTGGGGATGGCTGGTGGATTAAAGTATCTTTAGTTGATATAATACACAAATCATGATATTTCTGTCGTAGCATGTAAAAATGCTTTTTTTTTTTGCTCACAGCACAAATACAGTTTCTTGATCAGTCATACCTTTTTGAAGAAGTGATTCGAGGACCTAGGTACTTCTCACTTTGTCTGTGCCACCTTCAACAAGTGACTTCCAAATAGTAGTACTCACCTCCAACCAGCCAGCAGAAGGGGAAAAGTATGAAAACCTTCTTTATAGATACTGAAGTTTGAATTTCATAAACTTTACACATGCCATGAAATAGTGTTCTTTTTAAAAAGTTTTCCAACAATTTAAAAATGAAATAACCACTATTAATGACAGGCATAGGAGCTGAGTTTGGTCCAGAGTTTGTTGACCCCTGCTTTAATTTATTTGATTTGTACTTATTTGCAAAAATCTATAATTCTTAGATCCTTTCTTCATGCTTACCTCTTATAGCAGTTTGATATTGTTTATAAATTCCAAAAAAATATTGGATTACATTTGGTGAACTGGTCTGGGCATATTAGATGTATTGGATTCAAAAGATTTCACTTTTACTTGATTGAGTTGTGATTAGGGCTTTGATTGGGTCACATCAGAGGGACAGCTGTACCAAAAGGGCAGGGACTCACAGAGAAAACCACATGGCAGATCAGAGAGTGGCATTTTTGAGTTTTTTGATGTTGGAGTTTTGAGCTGGGACCTGGGAAGTAGGCACACAGAGAAGCAGAGCAGCTGAGTGCAGAGAGAATCAAGCCCCAGGGAGAGAGAAACAGAGCCAGTCTCCTGATAGTCTACAGCTGGCCTTGTAGAGAGAGCAGGGCAGCTGAGCATAGAAAGAAGCAAGCCCTGGGAAGAGAGGAACCCAGGAAGCCTGAACCCTCACAAATGTTGGCAACCATCTTGCTCCAACACACAGTAATAGACTTTGGTGAGGGAAGTAACTTATGCTTTATGGCCTGGTAACTGTAAGCTTCTACCTCCAAATAAATATCCTTTATAAAAACCAACAGATTTCTGGTTTTTTGCATCAGCACCCCTTTGACTATAATATCTCTGAACTAATGCAAAATAATGAGGCACTGATCGTGTATTTTCTATGCCCATCCCTACACATGTGTGCAGTTGTGAATCCAAATTCCCTTTCAATACTCCCTAATGGTGTTCAGTGTAGGTCATAAGCTCTGGGAGCTGGGAGCTGTTGTCTAGACTCACTCCTGACTGAAGCAGATGCTAAGCAAACATATTCCCTCTGGAGAGCTGTGTCTGGGAGTGCTCACAGATGCCCACCAAATATGACCACAGCTCCTTTTCCTCCAACATCACAAAGGCAAAAAGTGGCTCATTATATAGGTGATGATCCACTTTCATATATTCATCTTAAAAAGTAGTCTGTGCCCCTTGATGAGGTGGTCTGCAGTCATGGAATACTGAGTAACAAGAATCTCCCCACAACATGGTGTCAAGTGACCTCTTTAAAGTCTGTGTCCTACCATGTTTTCCCTCAACATACAGTGAGTGCTCATTACATTTATAATTAAAAAGTTTCTTTATAAACATTTTTTCACATTATCAGTGTTTGGTATAGCACCCCCTACTTTCTAATCTAAATAACTTTTCTTCTAGACCAATTTAATACGATGACTGTACAATCCATTCAAAGTATATTCTCAATGGCTCTCACTTTCATCAGTCATTCTGCCATCACCTTGGTCAATTTTAGAACACTTCATTACTCCAATAGGAAAAACCCCATACCCTATATATTCCCCCTATTGCTGCAAAAATATTACAATATTATTGTTAACTATCATCCTTAATGTTTGCTGTAATTTTCCCATGTTTCACCATATTCTTAATCCTTTGTCAAAGAAGAACATTGTTATGTTTATACTATTAATCACCATGTTATTCAACACTGAAATCTCTACATGTTCCATAGATTTTTCTCTAGTTTCCTTTCAATTAGCATTTAAACCCATAGTCTACCCATTAGTCACAATCTCATTTATAAACCAGCAGTGTTAGTTATACTCACTATAATGTGGTACCACCAACTCTTCATTTCCACACTTTTACAATAATCCTTAAAAATTCTGCATACATGGAGCATCATCTTCCATCTTATCTCCTAGTAAACTAGAATTTGCCTATGTGAGTTTAATCATTGTGAGTAGTCATATTAGTGGGATGATACAATAATTGTCCTTTTGTGTCTGGCTTATTTCACTCAACATAAAGATGCATCATAATAAAAAATGAAAAAACAAATGTCTATCAACCTGCCCTTCCCCGTAGGACATCTCAGCATGACGCACCTGTCCTGTTGGGGAGAACTTTCCTCCCACTGGAAAGCATTTCTGGTCTTAATTAACTACACTTGACAGACCCAGTGCTTCATTCTCTAGAGTCTTTCAATGGAGACTTAGCTTACTGATTTGAGATCTCCCTTTTTTTTTAAGATTTATTTTTTATTTATTTTCTCCCCTTCTCCCTGCCCTCCAGTTGTCTGTTCTCTGTGTCCACTCACTGTGTGCTTTTCTGTGACTGTTCCCATCGTTATCAGTGGCACCAGGAATCTGCATCTCCCTTTGTTGGGTCATCTTGCTGTGTCCGCTCTCCGTGTGTATAGTGCCATTCTTGGGCAGGCTGCACTTTCATTCATGCTGGATGGCTCTCCCTATGGGCACACTCCCCATGCATGGGGCTCCCCCGATGTGGGGGAAACCCCTGCATGACAGGGCACTCCTTGTGTGCATCAGCACTGCACATGGGCCAGCTCCACACAGGTCAAGGAGACCCAGGGTTTGAACCATGGACCTCCCATGTGGTACACAGTTGCCTTATCCATTGGGCCAAGTCCACTTCCCAAGATCTTTTAAAACATAAATATTAATGCTAAAAGTTTCTCTTGAGCACTGCTTTATTGCACCCTCACCCATTTTTATATATTGTATTTTCATTTTCATTGAGTTAAAATATTTCTTAATTTCCCTTGTGATTTTTTCTTTGACCCATGGGTTATCAATAAGAACATTGATAAATGTCCAAATATTTGGGTTTTCCAGGTATTTTTCTGTCATTGATTTTTAGTTCAATTCCATTATGACCACAGAAGATACTTTGTATTATTTATATTATTTTACACTTGAAACTGTGTTTTTTTTTTTTATTTTTTTTTATTTTTTATTGACTTTGTAATAATATTACATTAAAAATATATATGTGAGGTCCCATTCAACCCCACCCCCCCCCTCTCCCCCCCCCCCCCAACAACACTCATTCCCATCATCATGACATATCCATTGGATTTGGTAAGTACATCTTTGGGCACCTCTGCACCTCATATACATTGGTTCACATCATGGCCCATACTCTCCTCTATTCCATCAAGTAGGCCCTGTGAGGATTTACAATGTCCGGTGATTACCTCTGAAGCACCATCCAGGGCAGCTCCATGTCCCGAAGACGCCTCCACCTCTCATCTCTTCCGGCCTTTCCCCATACCCTTTGACCATTATGTCCCACTTTTCCCAATCCAATGCCACCTCTTCTATGTGGACATTGGATTGGTTGTGTCCATTGCACCTTTATGTCAAGAGGAGGCTCAGATTCCCACCTGGATGCTGGATGCAATCCTCCCATTTTCAGTTGTAATCAACTCTAGGCTCCATGGTGTGGTGGTTGTCCTTCTTCACCTCCATCTTAGCTGAGTGTGGTAAGTCCAATAAATCAGATTGTAGGTGCTGGAGTCTGTTGAGGCTCAGGATCTGGCTATCACATTGTCAGTCCAGAGATTCAAATCCCCTAAATATATCTTAAACCCCAAGATTAACTGCACCTCCAGCACATTAGCATGAAAGTCTTATGAAGGGAGATCCCATCTGAGTCCAGATTCATCACACATAAACACCATTTCCAAAGAGGGGCCATCTGCCCTGGTAGTTAACCCCCATCGGCCATGACCAAAACTCCCATGGTTTCTTTAGCCCTCAAAGGAACCAATATCTGGGGGTTGTATCTGCTTTATCTGTCTCTCTGACTCTGCTCAGTTGTGCATGAGGGCAAACCTTCTGACAGCCTCCAGACTCTTTTTTAGAAACACTCGTAGCCATATAAACTCATTTCTCCTTTCCATTTCCCCCTTACTTTAGGTCAAACAGCATTTTAAAGTCATGGTATTTTATGTAGACATGGATATTCTGCTGATCCGCATTGAACCTTCCGTATAAGGTCATTTTCCAGTTGCATCATCAGTTGGTAGTTGATGGTGGTCCCTCGTTGCCAGGGAGGCTCATCCCCGGGTGTCATGTCCCACGCTGGGGGAAGGCATTGCATTTACATGCTGAGTTTGGCTTCGAGACTGGCCACATTTGAGTAACATGAAGGCTGACAGAAGGAAATTCCCAGGCACAAAGTTGCTCTAGGCCTTGTTCTTAATTTTGGGTTTATCAGCTCACAAGCATAGTCATTAGTATCAGGGGCTCACTGTTGAACCCTCACTCCCCTCCCGGTCCCCACCACTGTACCTGGGAGACTGTCGCTGCTCCCCTAGGGACCCACGACAGAGCACCACTGGCCAGGAACCCAGTACCCCCCCCTACTGTGGTTTTTGACCAGAATATGATCTAACTTGTTGCATATTCCATGTGCACTTGAGAAGAATATATATTCTGCTCTGGTAAGGTTTAGTGCCCTATATGTGTAAATTGGGTCAGGTTAATTGTCTATTTTTCAGGCCCTCTGTATCCATATTGATTTTTTACCTTATTTTATCAATTATTGAGAGAGAAGTGTTGAAGACTTCAAGTATAATTATAGCTGTATTTATTTCTCCTTTCATCTTTTATGTTGAATTTCTGTTGTTAGGTGCAATCACATTTGGGATTATATCATCTTGCAGAACTGACTGCTTTCTCATTATGTACCGTGTCTCTCTATCCCTGACAAGAGTTCCTGTTCTGAAGTCTACTTTGCATGCTATTAATGGATCTGGTAGTGATATTTTGAATTGTTTTTCCAATATATGAATATGGTTTGTCCATCCATTTAACTTGACCCTCTGTTATTTCTTAGTAATACACAGTAGTTTTAAGAGGAGTTGTTTAAGCATGTGTTTGGCCTTGATTTCTAGGTTATTTCATGTTTGAAATTTTTGCAAGTATTGAAACATTCCTCTCATTATCTATTTCCTTCATCACAGAAAAGAAACATGAGTAAAATCTGTTTGCTTGTAAATATTATATTTAGGGCCTTAGCTAAATACTTTAGTAATTCTTATTATTTGTCTATACATTTTAATTTGTTTCTGTGAAAATAATCTTGTCACCTATGAATATGGAGGAAAATATTTTCCTTATATTCATTTATGTATTTGCTTGCTCTTACCACATTGAAAATGTCAAATAGAATTTCTATCTGCAAAAAAATTATAGAGCTATTCCATCATTCTTTGATTAGCATTTGTATAGTATTTTTAAAAAATCCTTTAATTTTTTTGTATTGTTTTGGCTTTTTATCTTTATCCTTTCAATTTTTAACTTACATATTTTTTTATTTAAGTGGAAACATTTTAAAGAGTATGTGGTTGTATTTTGCTTTGTACACAGTCTAATAATTTCTGTCATTTATCTGATGTATTTAGAACATGGATTGTGTGGAAAATGAAGTTTCCCACCTCTTTTTGTAGTCTTTGGGCTAAGAATATTTTTTGCATTTTTAAATGGGTGGAAAAAATTAAAAAAGAACAATATTTCATGAATATCAGAAAATTACATTATATTCAGAATTCTGTGTCCTTAAATAAGGTCTCATTAAAACACAGTCACACTCATTTAATACATATTGTCCTTTGGTGTTTCTGCACTAAAATGGTAGAGTTGAGTAACTGTCACAAGTTTCTGTTTCTGTTCTTTCAGCCTGAAAGCCTAAACTTTCTTTAACATCTCTTTATGATAAGTCTGTTGTATGTGTCTATAAATGTCTGAGTGTGACTGCTTATGTTTGTGGAATGTCTGTCTCTATATATCTGTATTTGTATATGTCTGTATTTACATTTGTACATACATATTATTTCATGTGTATACACACACGGGTTGAAACCTATCCCCCACAAAAAGCATGTTCATGCCTGAAACCCGGATCCTATGGGTGTGAACCTATCTGTAAATAGAGAATTGAAGGTGTCATCAGTTAAGGTGTGGCCAAACTGAATGGGGTGGGCCTAATCCAATATAGATGAGTCTTTATAAGCAGAAGCTATTTGGATGCCCTTAGGCCAAAACCCTGTTCTCTGAATATCCTTACAATTTGATGTTCCCCAAGGTTCAAGCTCCTGCCCTCTTCCCTCCCTGTCTCCATGCTCTGAGTGACCACACCAACACCCATGGCTTCAACTCAATCCATGTGCCAGTGAGCCCAGTCCTTCACATCCAGCCCAGAACACTCTCCTGAGCTCCACATCTGAATTTCCAAGTGGACTCTCATGGGCACTCAAACTAAAGATCTTCTCTGTCTGTATGAATGTCACCAACAACTCTCTAAGCCAGAAGATGGAAGATTTCCTTGACTACTCCTGCTCTCTCTCTTTGATGTGATTAATTATGAAAACATGTCAACCCTAATTCTTAGATGTTTTCTTAATTTCACCCCTCCCCCAATTCCTGTTTTCAAGTCTTAGGATCATTGTCAAAACCTTCCCTCTAGTTCTTGCCTGGTCTACCTCCAATTCATCCTGTATGCAGCCGATAGGATATTTATAAAATGCATATTAGACAGTTACTCCCAGATCTAAAATCTTTCAATGGTTTATCTAGTCTGTACAATAAATTCAAATTCCCCACCATTTTATACCAGAAATCTCAAGGCCTAGCCATGGTCCCACCTATCTAGGCTCATCCCTCACCTCCTCAGAGCTCTCTTACACTAGAAGCCAGCATATTACAAACAGGGTTCTAAAGGGCAGTTCTTAAATGTTAATACCATTCAGGTCAAATATATTTGCAAAAGTGAAGAAATGCATTTAAACACAGCAATGGGCATTGAGAATATCCAAGAAAGGAATAGGAATGGTAAAGTATGAGTACATGTTTCTGTTTTTCAAGGAAAACCATTAACAAGTCTATAAATTCAGTTTGGAAAATGCAACAGAAGGCATCCAAAAATATATTATATTTCCTGTAATATATTATAGTCCCTTGCTTCCCCATCTCAGGCAGAGTTTGCATTAATTTACTCACTGCTCATTCATTCATTAATTCATTCTGTAACATTCATTGCACATCAAATGTACATGTTCAAAAGAGCTATAGGCTGAACATTTAGAGGAAGATCATGCTCTATATGAGCCAACCCAATAGATGATTAAAACAGTCATAGTAAATTCTGTTTGTTGGCAGCATAAAGTAGGAGGACCTGACAGTAACCTTGCTTCCTCCTCTTTACTTCATTATCTCTGAGATAGGTGCCAGCCTTTTCCTTTTATGTATTAATATATGAAGGCTTAATTTTTAAGTATGCATATAATTACAATGGTCATATCTTTCTGATGTATTGACCCTTTTAGTATTAGTCATGTCTCCCTGTATCTGTAGTAATATTTCTTGCTGTAAAGTCTATTTTGTCTGACAATAGTGTAACTATTCAAGATTTCTAATGGATCTTATTTAAGTGGTCTATCTTTTTCTATTATTTATGGTACTTTCAACTGATTTGTGTCTTTGATTGTAAGGTGTGTCTCTTAAAGACACACCTCTGTTCTGTTAGATAAAAATTCTTTCTAATGCTTTCCTATATATCTATATATCTATCTCTCTATATATATAGAGAGAGATAATAGCTCAGTTAACTCAAGCATAAGAAAGCAATACACAGACATATGTATTTTATTTATTAAACTTTTGTTAATAGTTGGGAGAATATAAAATAGGCAAAGGATGTCTACAAACAGGGGTCCAACTGCTGCCTGATAATCCATTATGATATATATATACTATAGATATAAGCTCACCAAACTGGGGGACAGACACTGACATACCTGGCCCACCTCCAGCCAGAGTCCCAGCTGGATGCAATATAAATAAATAAATATATATGTGTGTGTACATGCACACATATATATAGTGTTAGCGAACCTTTGTTAATTGAAATAATACAAAATAAATGAAGGATTGTCTATAAACAGGAGACCAACTGCTATATCCAAATCTCTCATGCTGGCATACATACATTCACAATCTCACCAAATCAGGGGACACATGGACATACCTGACCAGCCAGAGACCCGATTGGATGCAAAATAAATATATATATGCATATCTAGTTTAATAAGTCTATCCTGACAATTAGACTGAGAAATAATAATACCATTATCAATGAAAAGATTAAATCAATATTGATCAAAGGCACAAAATAACAGAAACATATAACAGTCTTACATGAAAACTCACCAGTTTCTAGCTCATGGCTGGGAAGTCCCAAATCAGCAGGCAATACCAGAGTCTTGATTGAAAACACCACCTGTGTAGAGCACCCTCTCTCAGGGTGGGACTTCAACTGGCTTGACCAGGGACTGTCCCTTTTATTGTGCTCAGAATCAATGAACTCGATACTCTAGATGCCAACTTGCGAGTACTGCATCAGTTCCCAAGGAAGTGGCCAGCCTCCTCAGGAAGGAATTGAACACTCTCTGGGCAGTACATTCCAAAGTTCATGTGTCAGTTCCTGAGAAAGTGGCCAGTCTACCCAGGGAGGGCCACAATACTCCCTGGAATGCACTCTATCTCTTCTTATTTGTTAAAAAAAAAAAAAGTGCACTCTTCTACTTGTTGTGGGAAACTGGCTTATGTGTTCCTTATTGTAAATGTTACACCTGTTCTATTGTAGATGTTGCAGTTGTTCCCTATTATAGATGATGTTGCAGTTCTAATAGCAAACAGCTGCTTGGTAGTTTCCACTAAATACGATGTGGAAACTAGGATCAAGGCTCTCAGTTCCAGAAGCTGTGAGTCCCCTGGTCCCATCTTTATCTCCTCTCTTGTCTCTCTCTCTGACCTTTATTTCATAAAGTTCTGTATCACCTTTCCTTCTAGCCAACCTATCACTGAGCTCATCTCAGCAACTTCTCATCCCTGCTCCTGAAATATGTAAAGTGCTGGCCAGTAAGGCATTGGTGTGCTGATTGACAAAGCCTCCAGCGTAATGTTTCACTTTTAGGTTTGAACATTACTCACTAAATTTTTTCTCAGTACAGACTCTTATAATTAGGATTTGCAATTTCATCTAGCATGACAACCTCTGACTTTGGAGGACTTAGACTATTCATATTTAATGTAGCTATTGTCATGTTCAGATGTATATTACCCACATTGGGATTTTTCTGTCTATTTTTTATTTTTCTATTCCTTTTGACTGCCTTTGTTGTGTTAGACATTTTATAGCACTATTTAAATTAATTTTACCTTCTTTAGTTATTCTTTAAGGATTTTAATTGAAAGATAAGAATATATTATTCAGTTTATCACAGTCTACTTCAGATCAATGCCAACGTAATTTCAGAAAAATGTAGAAACTTTTCTCCATTGTATCTCCATGTCTCCCCCTTTTCTGTATGTCATTCTCAATATATCTATGTATGTTTTCTTTTTTTTTTTGGAAGCGTCTTTCTTTTTTTTTAAAGATTTATTTATTCATTTCTCTCCCTTCCCTCCCCTCCACCCCAGTTGTCTGTTCTCTCTGTCTATTTGCTGCTTCTTATTTCTTTGTCCACTTCTGTTGTCAGTGGCATGGGAATCTGTGCTACTTTTGGTTGCATCATCTTGCTGTGTCAGCTCCCTGTGTGTGGGACACCATTCCTAAGCAGACTGCACTTTCTTTCACCTTGGGCGGCTCTCCTTATGGGTGCACTCCTTGTGCATGGGGCTCCCCTATGTGGGGGACACCCCTGCATGGCAGGGCACTCCTTGCATGCATCAGCACTGCACATGGGCCAGCTCCACATGGTCAAGGAGACATGGGGTTTGAACCGTGACCTCCCATGTGATAGATGGATGCCCTAACCACTGGGCCAAGCCCATTTCCTTATGTATGTTTTGAATGTACCATTTAAAATTATAATTATGCTGTAGACAATATTATGTCTTTTTATGAAGTTAAGACAAGAAATGAGAAAAAGTATATCTCCATAGCCTTTTCTATTAATCCAAGTGATCATAATCTCTGATGCTCTTCATTTCTCCCTGAGAACTTGAGCCCTTGTCTGCAATAATTTCTTTTCAGTATCAGGTATTAGCTTTAAGATGTTTTTGTAAGGCATGTTTTGGGTGGTTGAATTATATATTCAAAGAAGACATGTTCTCATTCTTAATCCATGTTCCTGTGTGAACCTATTTGTAATAGGACCCTTTGAAGTTGTATTACCAATTAAAGTGTATACCCATTTTGTGAATAGGAGCATCTAATAGTCTGTTTGAGTGTGGTGTGAATGGATCAGGGTGGACTTGAATCTGTGATACTGAGTCCTTCATAAACAGAAGAAATGTGGCCACATCAGTAGAAAAAGCCACAGGAGGGGATCCAGGATATCACCATGAAATGAGAGACTGCCATCACCAGAATGCTACAACTCCAGGGGAAAGCACTGCCTTGCTGACATCTTGATTTTGGACCTAGAGTCTTTAAAACTATCAGGCAATAAATTCCATTTGATTAGGCCAAGATGTGTGATATTTGTCACAGCAATCTGGTAAACCAAGACAGCATATTTGTTAATGAAAAATTATCTTATTCTTTCTTTATCTTGGATTGTCTTTATTTCACTTTCATCTTGCTGGATACGGAAATTATGGCTGACAGTTTTTTCCTCCAATGCTTTGAATATGTCATTCCACTAACTCAGGACAACTAACAAGGAGATGATGATGGTCAACACCATCCTAAGATGTAGTCTATAACTACAAGCAAGAGAGTTCCATCCATCTGCCCCCTGGATCTAGGGCCCCTCTATATTAGAAGCAGAGGAGGCATCACCAACACCAAATCCTCAAGAAAGGGGAATGACTAATGGACTGAAGTACACTTATGTTATTCTACTACAAAATGTGTTATTATTCTAGCAATGGAAGAACACTTATCACTGATGTAAAGGCAGTGGCCACCATAGGTTCTGAGGGATGGGAGAGGGAAGAATTGGTGTAACATGGGGACATTTTCAGAACATTGGATTTGTCCTCTGTGACATTGCAGTGATGGATACAGCCATTGTATATTTTGTCATAACTTACAAAATTGTGAGGGATGAAGTATAAACTATAACTATACTTCATGATTAGTAGCAATGTCTCAATATGGGTTGATCAATTGTAACAAATGTACCACACTACTGAGGATGTTGTTAATGTGGGAAAGTATGGGAGGGGGAGTAGGACATATGGAAATCCCTTGTGTTTTTATGCAACATTGGAGTAATCTAAAGCTCCTTTAAAATAAAATTTTAATAATAAAAATGTAAAAAATAATATGTTTGACTTTCATAGTTTGTGATGTGTCATTTGCATCATATATGAGAAAGCATTAGCATCCACAGCATGCAAAGGGTGCCCACAAATCAAAAATGGGAAAATCTTCAATATATAAATTGGCAGAAAAATTGGAAAGGCAAATTCCAGAAGAATAAAGAAATGGTAAGTAAACATGTGAAAACCATTCTGGAACATTATTGGCAGTATCCTCTAAAGCTGAACCTACATGTGCACTCTGACTCAGCAATTCCACAGCCAATAGATATCCATACATATGTCCACCAGAAGGCATGTATGAGAATGTTTACACCATCATTATTTGTAAAATCCCTGTTTTAGTGTCCTAGGGCTGCTTGAACAAAGTACAACAAACTAGGTGGCCTAAAACTACAAATTCATCATCTCACAGTTCTGAAGGCTGCAAGTCCAAAGTCAACGTGTCAGCAGGGGCCATACTACCTTCAAAACACAGTGAAGACTCTGTGTATGTCTCTTCCAGCTTCTGGCAATTACATGAAATCCTTGGTGCTCCTTGGCTTGTGGCAGCATTGCTCCATCTCTGCCTCCATAACATGGCATCTTCCATCTCTATCTGTGCCCAATTCTTTCCTTATAAGGACACCAGTCACACAGGATTAGTGCCAGCCCTAATCCAGCTTGGCCCCATCTTTAATAATATCTTCCAATACCCTATTTCTAAATAGAGTCATGTCCATGGCACTTGGGATTAAGTCTTGGCCTCATCCTGTTTTGGGAACACAATTTAACCCAGAGCAAGCTGCAAACTGGAAATAACCTAAGTCAGCCAGTAAACTGCATATATTCATTAAATGAAACAGAGCCATGAAAGAGAACATTGACATTCTAAGTTGTCTTAGGTGAGATTTGCCATTTTGTTTGATCAGCACATGTTCCAGCCAAATAATTTTTGATCATGTAATATGCCAGAGTTCCAAAGAGTGGAGAATCAAATTATTAAGAGTATGAGGACCTATGCTTATCATTTTACTTCTTAACTTGCATATGGAGCAATGAAAACCAGCTGTAGCAAAAATGAAATTGAATTGCACCTTAATGATAGGCTCAAATTTTGAGTTTTCTCATCAGTAAGATTGACCCACAGACCTCGGACTAAGTGCTAGTGAGATCAGAGAGTCAAACACAAAAAGAGTCATCCTCAGATCCAAGAGACTCACCCATAAATTGTGGAGATAATGGGAGGACAGAGAACTCAAAGTTCAGCAGGTGTCTTCATCTGTCTTTCCTATCTCCAGAGTCCTCAGCAGCGGCCTTCAGAGTCTGTTCTCATCACCAAAAACTGGGAAAAAAAAACCAAAAAAACAAAAAGAAAATATATTAGGAAGTTAATTTTTTGGATCTTACAACACTTTTTTTCTCTCCCCTTCCCCACCCCACCCAGTTGTCTGCTCTCTGTGTCCATTTGCTGCATGTTCCTCTGTGCCCACCTGCATCCCTGCCAGTGGCACCAGGAATCCGTCTCTTTTTGTTGCATCACCTTGCTGCATCAGCTCTCCACATGTGCAGTGCCACTCCTGAGCAGGCTGCACTTCTCTTCACACTGGGCGGCTCTCCTTATGGGGCACATGCCCTGCACATGGGGCTCCCTGCGTGGGGGACACCCCTGCATGGCACGGCACTCCCTGTGTGCATCAGCACCATGCATGGGCCAGCCCACCTCATGGGTCAGGAGGTCCTGGGTCTGAACCCTGGACCTCCCATGTAGTAGGTGGACTCTCCATCCATTGAGCCAAATCTGCTTCCTGGCTCTTACAACTTGTAAGTGATTCATGAATTAGATATCATTCAACCCAAAGCAAGACTCTTTTAGGCCAAACAAGTTTCTCTTAAAGAAAATAATCTTATTCACTGATAAAGGGTAGTTTCCCTTACTTAACTTACACTTGACTTAGAGCATATACATCTTTCTTTTCTTAGGTATTGTTTTTATTATCTTTCTTTTTTAAAATCTTTCTAATTGGCCCATTCATTCAATTTAAATCTGGTCATCCTTTTAATGTGTACAGAATTCTTCACATAAATGGAGGTCATTATAAACTTAAAAAAAAAAAACTACTTCTGCACAAAACATACTTTGTTCTAGTTGAAATCTCAACCTCCATCAGTTTTCAATCATTGTAAAACTTGGGATAATCCCCAAAAGAAACACAAACAAAAGTTTGATTCTCTTAGTTTATTGAATAGCTAATATAGAGACAAACATTACTGTGTTTCCTGAAAATTTAGGGCAAGTCATTGCATATTTGCCTCTGAAATGAAAATTAAATTAGATCGAATTCATGTATTGCCATAACTTACCTTGATGGCCCACAGGGTCTACTGTATTCCTAGAACTTAGACTGGAGACATTCTAGGTAATCTCCAGAACGAGTGCTTTTAAGCAGACCAATTGTGATAACATAGGACAAACCCTATAAAATTCATTTTGTTTTCTAAAATAAGAAGATACTATTGAAACTCATTGTCTTCATTTATCAATCTTAGTGTATTAAGGATCTAGTGTAATCCTGCATGGACTTGGTGAAAATGACAAGGCACACATACCCACAAAAACTAAAGTATTATATAAATCAGAGAAGTCATCGAAGATAATCTGTGGCCTTAAAGTAAATTAAGAATATAATTAGTCTAATTTAAAGCTGAAGAATAAACCATGAATTATCCACTGGTAAAGCAGAGAATATGATTTTTCAGCTTCTTTTCTGTGAACAATATAACAGAAAAAACTTTTGCTTATGGTTTGTGTATTAGAATCATTCTGAACTTGGAGAAGTAAAAGTCAATTCCTCAGTTCCATTGTTTACAATTCATGATAGTTTCAGGACTATTTTAGCTGTTTGGGTGGATTAGCCAAACTGTGGCCACCGTGCAGATGTCAGTGCTCAAGGCTCCTGCTACTTGAAGGTAAATGAATCATGGACTCCCACCCTGATGTTTCCAGTTTTTGCATCTTAATCCCCAAGTTATGCAAGTACACTCACCTATGAGGAAAGCCTATGGCTTCTGCTTTCACCTGCTCTGCACTGTGCACATCAGCACCCTTTTCTCTGTGAGGTTACTGCTCAAGCTTCTTCCCACTTGACCTTCGCAGTTCCAGGTCTTACTTGTCTGCAGCTGCCAACAAGTTGTCAGCCACTGTCCAGGTTTGGTGCTTTCCCTGTATGAAATGAATCTCATAATTTCCTTAAATACCTCAGGGACCACATCAGTATTCCACTTGATTCTTTCTGCTTTCATTCAGAAAGAATATTCATCCAAACTTCAAATTGCATTAAGGGAAATGGACTTGGGCCAATGGATAGGGCATCCGCCTACCACAAGGGAAGTCCGTGGTTCAAACCCTGGGCCTCCTTGACCCATGTAGAGCTGACCCACACACAGTGCTGATGCACGCAAGGAGTGTCGTGTCACACAGAGGTGTCCCCAGGTAGGGGAGCCCAACATGCAAGGAGTGTGCCCCATAAGGATAGCCACCCAGCATGAAAGAAAGTGCAGCCTGTCCAGGAATGGCACCACACACACAGAGAGCTGACACAAGGTGATGCAACAAAGAGAAACACAGATTCCCATGCCGCTGATAAGGATAAAAGTGGTCACAGAAGAACACACAGCGAATGGACACAGAGAGCAGACAACTGGGGCGGGGGGAGGAGAGAAGGGGAGAGAAATACATTTTGAAAAATTGCAATAAAAAGTGGGAACCAGCTCACAAAATGATGTAAACATACCATCTGGTAAACCATTCGCTTCATCAAGAAAAAATGCCTTCTAATGAATTTTCAAAACCCCATTCTCTCCCCAGGACAAGTCAATATGCTCTCTGGCTCACAGTACATTTCCACTGAGGCTAGATGAAAATGGTGAACTTTCTAACATTTCTCCCACTTCTTCCAGACAAAAACTGAAGTTATTAATAGTACATGTAGGAATTTTTTACTTCTTTAAACTATATAACGCCGACTTCTGACTACAGGAGGAGCAGCCATCTCCCAGTGGAGGGGGGTGGGTTCCTGAGACATTGCCCTACACTAGGCTCATAGGGTTCATGAAATTTCCCACACAGTTGAGCACTTTATATGGAGGACAGGGCAGTGGACGGGCCCGAGCCGGGGGGGGGGGGGGGGGGGGGGGTGTCTCCTGGGCTGACACGTGGGCCTGAGACTGCGGGAGCGGACGGGATGGCGGGAGTCCTGTGGGCGCTGCCTCCCCAAGCCCCCTCCCCAAGACCTCCTCCTCCCCAAGGACTCCTCCTCCCCAAGCCCCCTCCTCCCCAAGTCCTCCTCCCCAAACCCCCTCCTCCTCCCCAAGCCGTCCTCCTCCCCAAGGTCCCTCCCCAACCCCCCTCCCAAGTGCCCTTCTCCCAAGACTCCTCCCCCTCCCCAAGTCCTCCTCCCCAAGCCTCCTCCTCAAGCTTCCTCCTCCCCAGGAACCCTCCTCTCCAAGCCACCTCCTCCCCAAGTCCCCTCCTCCCCCTCGCCCTTCTTCCCCGGGAGAATCAAACCCGCCGCCAGGGGCCGCCTTCACTCCCGCTCAGCAGCGCCCGCCCTCCTCCCCCATGTCGGACCCTTCCAGGTCCCAGCTTCTGAGTTGCAACACCCCCAGTGTTTCTTTTGCATTTGTATTTTTATTGTATTATCTCGGAATATAGTTTCATTTTGGCATGAAAAAGTAATATGAGAAAATAACTTAAAAATTTTTGAACTATTAATGTTTATGCTCATATTTATGTATTAAAATATGTATGTTTTATGTTCCAGAGAAAATTTAACTTCTTTGAATAAAGTATTATGCAGTTACTGTACTTAAGTGTTCTGCCCATTTTTTATGAGGTGAAATTCAGTGCATAAAAATGGCATTTTGTACACACACAATGTTGTGCATCAGCTTGTAAGGAAAGGGTTAAGTTTACTTTTCACAGAAAGGGGTAAAGTGAAAATTAGCCAAATTTAAAAGAGGCCAGCAGTGAAAGCAGCACGCTGCCGCCCTGCCTGCTGGAATGCAGGGACTGGAGCCGGGACCTAGTGGAACCGCATAAATTAGCCAGACCTCTCCCTAGGCTGTAACCCTGAAGAACCCAATCAGTGGGGCACAGGGGAGGGGCCTGTGTGTCAAGTTTCTTGCTGTTTGGCATCCCAGCCATGATATCCAGGTCAGCGTTCTTGCAAGATCCTTCATTCTTTTCTCTTCCACGATCAAAAATTCTTTTCTCCTCCACAATCAGGTGACCATTTGTTCTCTCACAGGTGCAGCTTTCTTTTAACAAGCTTGATCTAGTTCCAGAGCATTTTCATCTCTTCAAAGGAAAGCTTGTGTCCTCAGTAGATGTCACTCCCCGTTCTCTGCTCCCTTCAACACTTACCAATCACTAGCCTTCTTTCTGTCTCTATGGATTTACCTACTCTGGATATTCCAAATAAACAGAATCTATTTTTTTTTATCCACCCCCCCTTAAGGCTTTTTAGCTTGCTGTCTGCTCTCTGTGTCCATTCACTGTGCATTCTTCTGTATCTGTATTTATTTTTATTTATCCACCCCTTGCACATTGCTTGTTGTTTTGCTCTCGTTGTCTATTTGCTGTGTGCTCTTCTGTGTTTCTGCTTGTCTCCCTTCTTATTGGGTCACCTTGCTGAGTGAGCACTCTGCGGCTATCCACAGCATGCGGGCAAGTGAGCCTGCCTTCGCAAGGAGGCCCTGAGATGTGAACCCAGGGCCTCCCATATGGTAAATGGGAGCCCAACTGATTGAGCCACAGCCACTTCCCAAAAGAATCTTTTTAAAAGGTGACCTTTTAATATGGCTTCTTTCACTTATCATGTTTTTGAGATTTGTAGATGTTTGTGTGCTGACTTCATTCCTTTTCGTGGCTGAAAAGTATTCCAATATCTGGATATTAGGTATTTTGGTTATGCATTCATTCAAGGATAGAAATTTGGGTTGCTCCCACTTGTTTGTAATTATTAATAATATTGCTATGAATATTTGTGTACAACTATTTGACTGTCTATTTTCAATTACAGGTGGTATAAATTAAGGAGTAAGATTGCTGGATCATGTGATAACTCTGAATATAACTTACTGAGGAACTCTCCAAATATTTTCCACAGGACTTGCATCATTATACATGCCCATGTATAATGTATGGGGATTCTAATTTTGGCACATCTTAACCAACAGTTATATTAGATTTTCAAAAAAATTATAATTATTCTAGTGGGTGTGAGGTGCTGTCTCAATGTAGTTTTGATGTGCATATCCCTAATGATTAAATATATTCAGTATCTTTTAATGGGGTTGTTGGCCAATTGCATATTTTCCTTGAAGAAATGTCTATTGAAGTACTTTCTTTGTCCATCTGTAATTAGATTATTTATCTTTTTGTTAAGGGGTAAGGGGTAAATATATATTTATTATTTATTTTCCTCAACTTTAAGCTTATTAAAACTTAAATAGAGTATACTTATATATATGCAAATTTTAAAAAATTCTTAGTATTTCATACCTCCCTTGAGGAAAGTCATGAATTTTTACTCTGTTATTAATGTTTTTTCAAATTCACTGGAAAGGAAGTACTATTTCTCTAAGTTTAGATAGGCTTTGAGGAGAAGGAGCCAAAAATTGGAGTAATGTTTCAGTTTGAAGGACTGGTGTGACAAGAAAAAATCAAGAATCTGAAAATTACCCTTAAGCAGAGAGATGGGATGAAAATACCAGAAATGCAATACTAATAGGAGCTTGTATTCCCAAAGAAATTAAAAATGGGAGAAATCATGCCAGAACCAGCTAGGAATGTCTTTCAGTGCAGCAGTCTGAAGAGTGCCTGGCTTGTGTTTCTGAACTCTTTGACCTGACACCTCAAAAAGATACCAGTTGTGTAGACATGAGAGAGGCAATAATACCTGCTGACCCCAAGTTCTCTAGGAATTCTGTCATTGTGAAGAATGCTAGATATTGGCCCCATAATCTTTTTGTTATTTTAATAAATAAAAGCTGATCACCAGTATTTAATAAGTGCATATTAGATAGGAAGAATTTTAACCATTAGTTCATTGGAACTTGCAACATTTCTATCAACAACATTCCTAACAAATTGGAAAACTATTCTGCAAATGAGGAACTTGAGGATGTTATATACTAATCATTTCCTATGGAGCCTTAAAGAGTTACACATCATGTACATTGCTTGTCTTCTGATGAACCTCTATAGTTACTCAAAACTGGTGATGTGGAGTGTTAGAGATATGGATTCTCAAGTAAAACTTTTATTATCAACAGATGGAAGTCACCAGTTTTTTGGAAGTTACACTGGAAATTACCGGGTTATTCAAGGAATGGCTAGGATATTTCACAAATTACCTCATGTGTTATTCTATAATAATGAAGCTAAAGCATTTTCAGAGTGAGTTCTGTGCATATGTGGGGAAGGCATATTCTGGATCAGCCCAGACAACATTTGCCTGGAACAACAAGCACGACTGGAGTTTTCTATAAATACAGCATTGCATTCCCAGGGCTCTCATTCTGATCATCATCCTTTGGACATGGTTAAGGATGGCCCTGAATTAACTATAATGCCCACTATGTATTTGGGATCAGTGATCTTTGATAACATAGCTCCAGACCTCATGCATGAAGGGTGGGCCTTCCTGACAGATCGAAGAGCTGTTCAAATATGTGATGCTGGAAAGCATCACTCATTTGTTCTCTATGGGTGATTCTCTCTACATTTCTTACATATTTATCAACAAATATCCAGAACATCTTCCTTATATTCCACTCCACAACTTGCCAATTCTTTCATGGCCCTGACCATGGCATGAAGGAAACCTGTTTTTCATTTATTAACATACACATAGTTTGTCCATTTTAAAAGTTGTCCTTGCTACTCAATCTTCAATATGCAGAATTGTGTTGGGAAGTCAATGAATATTTTTAATGACTGAATCAATGAATTAAACTCTAAGTTACTCTTCTACTCTAAGATTGAAGCTGAGGTTTGAGATTACTGTAATAAAAATAATGAGTATATCTTTTTCCAAATAACCTTTTATGGTGAAACTCATGTTTATTAGGATTAATTTTATAATAATTTAACTTCTGCCTTACTAAATCATTGATGGTTTTGCACTCTGTCTTTGAACTTGGACGTGGAAATCATCAACCAGATGACTTAACTGTCTTTAGAACAGGACCAGGTGTACTTTCTTCACTGAGGAAGAATTGTCAATGTTTTTGATGTTTAAAATTCTCCTCCCTGGACCAAACTCTATATATTGAGCTTTTTTTCCCTGGGTGCCAGCACTGGACTTGAAGATCATGCAGTACTCTCAGCACAGAACTCACAATCTATATGCAGGTAGATCAGTCCTGTAAATAGGGCATAATTTTCCACTGGAGTAAAAGATGAGCTGTGGAGTGAAGACAGAAGATTTCTCCAAGGCTAGAGTCTAGGTGAACTCCTGGAACCTATGCTTCAAGATGAGAAAGAGCCTTACCAGTGGGAACACAGGAACCTGGAAGTGTCAAATCCAACCTCCTTGAGTGAATGACATTTTCTGAAATGTCTCCAAGAAATTTGGGGGAAATTCTAAAAATGGTGTCATATTTTTCACTTACTCTTTATTCATATGTACCTTTTTGATTTACCTGGGCCTCAGGAGAGGAATATACATATTTGTGTCTGTGTGTGTGTGTTTGTATGATTACTATTACATAATTACCTTCAACTTGGTCCTCTATAGTGATGAATTTCCCTTTCTTTACCTCCCTAACATCCCATCTTCATTTTTATCTTTCTCTTATCTTTATCCAGGAAATATTTCCTAATTGTCAATGTCCTGAAAGGTGTTTCCACTAGCCTTCTTATTATACCATGTCTCATTCTTTTGCCATTTAAAGGATATATTCATTATATTTCTCCATAGAAAGAAAAACAAAATTTTATATATATATATAAATTTTATATATATATATATATATACACACACACACACACACACACAGAGAGAGAGAGAGAGAGAGAGATTTATAACAGGAATTCAGGAATTGCCTCATCAGAAGGTGGGCCAAGCAAGCCTGAACTCTGTGTGGCAGGCTGCAAGCTCATAACTCTGATCACTCTGAATGTGAATACCCCAGTAGAAACTGTTGTAGAGGCACAAATTCTTTCTGACTCCTGAAATCCTGTTTGCTTTTTAAAACTTCCAACTGACTAGATAAGGAGGAAGGAGGCTCCTTACATTGATGAAGACAATCTCCTTTATTAGCTGTAGATGGAATAAGTCAAAGATAGAATCCATTTATTATGGATGCAAATCCATTTATAAAATACCCTCACAGTAACCATCAGGCTAGTGCTTGCTTGAGCTAACACTTGGAAAACATAACCTTGCAAAACTGATACATGTAATTAACCATCACAATGGCCAATATTTTAAAAATTATACCTGGTTCTTTTTCTACATTTTCATTCCCCTAATAACATTCTGCCAATTTAATTTTTTTTAAAATCAATTATATTGATACATATTTATGAAGCATGCAACCTATCCAAAGTGTACAATCAATGGTATTTGCTATAGTCATATAGTAGTGTGTTCATCACTTCAATCATTATTAATACATTTTCATTATTTCAATAATGATAATAATAAACAAAAAAGCAGACAAGGATGGTGAAAAAATGAAAGAACCCAGACTGACTTCATATTATTAAACCAAATTGAAATTGTTTGCTATCTACTTTTTGCTGAATATTCATGGTATTTCATATTCAAGACCAAGCCACAGTCTCAGTTCTCAATAGGATTACCACTAATATAAACAGATCACACAAAGCTAAGTAAAAATAGTATCTGGTTGTATCATGTGTTTACACATTGTCTGGGGAGAACAAAATGGAGAAAAGATTTGTCTTGGGACAACATGTGATCATCTCAAAACATGCAAAATAGGGCATTTGACAAAATATGACATCATTTCCTGATAAAAACCTTCCAAAAAATAGGAATAGGAAACATTCTTAATACAATAAAGAATAATAGGCAGCAGACGTGGCCCAGTGGTTAGGGCATCTGTCTACCACATGGGAGGTCAGCGGTTCAAACCCTGGGCCTCCTTGACCTGTGTGGAGCTGGCCCATGCACAGTGCTGATGAGTGCAAGGAGTGCCATGCCACACAGGAGTGTCCCCCGCATAGGGGAGCCCCATGCACAAGGAGTGCACCCCTAAGGAGAGTTGCCCAGCATGAAAGAAAGAGCAGCCTGAGAATGGCACTGCCCAAACAGAGAAATGACACAACCAGCAAAAAGAAACACAGATATCCGTGCTGCTGATGACAACAGAAACGGACAAAGAAGCAGCAGCAAATAGACACAGAGAACAGACAACCAGGGTGGGGGAGAAGGGGAGAGAAATAAATAAATCTTTAAAAAAAAAAGAACATATATGAATACCTGAAACTTTCCTATTAGGATGAGGAATAAGAGAAGGGTGTCCATTCTGTCCACTGTTATTCAATGTTGTGTTACAAGTTCTAGCTAGAGCAATTAGGCAAGAAAAGAAAATAAAAGGCACCCAAATAGGAAAGGAAGATGTAAAACTTTCACTATTCACTGAGTTTATAATCCTATAACTAGTAAATTCCAAAAAAAAATCCACAACTACACTACTAGAACTAATAGACAATTTCAACTAAGTGGCTGGATACAAGGCTAATTCACAAAAATCAATAGTGTTTATATACATCACTAATGATAAATCTGAGGAGGAAGTCAGAGGAAAAATTTCATTTACAATAGCAACTAAAATATTCAAATATTTAGGAATAAATTTAACCAAGACCATAAATCACCTATACTAGAAAACTATAAAACATAGCAAAAAGAAAGAAAGATGATATAAATAAATGGAAGAACATTCTGGATGCATAAATTGAAGACTAAATATCATAAAGATGTCAATTCTATGCATCCTGAACTAGAGTTTTAACACAATCCCAATAAAAATTCCAACAGTCATCTTTGTGGATTTGGAAAAGCCAAATTTCAAATATTTCCAAAAGAATAAGGGCCCCAAATAGCCAAAAAATATCTTTAAAAGAAGAATAATGATGGAAGACTCTCACATCCAGGCTTTAAAAGATATCATCTAGGTACAGAGGTAAAAATAGCTTGGTACTTGAATAAAGATAGACAGATTGCCAAATGGAATCAAATCAAGTGTTCAAAACAAGACCCTCAAGTCTATGATTAAGGGATTTTTCACAAGGCTGTTAAATCCAATTGGCTAGGTCAGTACAGCCTATTCAACAAATGGCCCTGGGAAAACCAGATATCCTTAGCTAAAAGAAAGAAAAAGGATCCCTGTCCTACACCTTATTCAAAAATGAATTCAAAATGAGTCAAAGACCTAAATAGAAAACCAAGGGCAATAAAATTCCTAGAACAAAAATAGGTCAGCATCTTCAATACCTTGTGGTAGGTGGTGGTTCTTGGGACCTTACAACCAAAGCACAGGCAATGAAAGAAAAGTAGGTAAATAGGACTCCCTTGAAATTAAACACCTTTGTGCTTAAAAATTTTTTGTTAAGGTGAAAAGGTAGCCAACTCAATGAGAAAATATCTTTAGAAACCATATATTTGACACAGGTTGCTTTCCATGTTATATAAAGAGATCACACAACTTGACAAAATGACAAACAACCCAATTTTAAAAAGGCCAAAAGACTAGAATAGACATTTTTCCAAAGAGGAAATACTAATGGTCAAAAGACACATGAAAAGATGCTCAACATCACTAGCTATTAGGGAAAATGCAGCTCAAAACTACAGTAATATATTATTTCACACCATATAGAGTGGCCATCATTAAGAAGAACAGAAAACTACATGTGCTCTCCTTATGGGGTGCGCTTCTTGCACGTGGGGCTCCCCTATGTGGGGGACACTCCAGTGTGGTAGGGCACACCTTGCGTGCATCAGCACTGTGTGTAGGCCAGGTCATCACATGGGTCAGGAGGTCCTGGGTTTGAATCTTGGACCTCCCATGTGGTAAGTGGACAATCTAACCATTGAGCCAAGTCTGCTTTCCAGCATTCTCCTAAAAAGCATCTGGTAGCAATAGAGCTGCCCTAGGGAAGTCTGTGTGATTTCCTCTAGGTCTTCTGACATTCACCTTTGAGGTGCATAGGTTTTTCCTGTGACACTGACTCTGCTTATCCCCTGCTGCCTGCCTGTGCTTCACTCATCACCTGCAGGGGGCTGTCCACATCCAGGGCTGAGATGGAAATGTCATCTTGCATCTTCTCAAAAGGGAGAGATTACTTTCTGAGGCTCCCAGCCAAGAATGAATCTCCTGTATTGTTCTTAGGTGCCAATCCCTAATTAGATCTTGCTTTAGAAAAAAACTCTTGCAGGCCTAGAGGAAAATCCCCCAAGGACACATGGTTCACAGTGCAAGACAAAGAAGAAATACACCTTCATAAGATTTATTTTTTGAGATGAGCCATAAAGACATCAGTGGATGAACATGTTCCCATCAGTGAAAGCGAGTAACTTCAGCATCTCTTGTGTAATTACCCCACTGGTATTACCTTGATTGTATTGTATCCTCCTTCCATTTGTGTGCATTAAAACTGCATATATGTATTTACGGACCATCATTGCTTAGGGCAGGACCAGTACTGGTGGTATTGCTCCTTGTTTCATGGTATTGGTGGGACTGAGATTCAGCAAGACTATACACAGCATCAGTTAACTTGAGCCACTTGGTTCTGATTCTAATTGTAATTGTAGTGAGAAGTCTAATTGTAATTGAAAGGTTTCCTACCAGAGAGTAATCATATCTGACTTTCATTTAATTTCAACCTCTTCAAGGTGCAGACTGAGTAATGAGATCAAGAAGGAAATTATCTTTCTCAAAACTGTACAGACAGTATTCAGTGCTGTTGGGTGTGGCAGTGCATGTTATGAAATAGCCCCTCTTATAATTCATCCATCTCTAAGATTCTTTTACCTATTGAGACACCAGCCCATGACTTTTACAATTACCTCACATACATTTGATGACCCAGGAATAAGAAGGTAGAATGTTCCCCATTGTACAGGTGAGAAGACTGGGGAGGGGCTGAAAGGTGAAATGAAAAGACCAGGGTCAGAAAACTGATAAGAAGTAGTATCAAAGTTTGAAGGCAGCTCAATCTCTTCATGCCAGGAGCCCTGTCTGCACCCAGCCCTTCTCAGGTAGCTGTGGGAAGGGATACATGGTGAAACTCTGTCCAGTTTACAGGATGACATGGTTGAGGAGGATGAGTAGTCAGCAGTCCTGAGGGACTTCATGAAAGCCTTATCCATTGAGAGCAGTCAGTTAAGTGTAGTGACCTCACTTCCTTGGAATGACATCACTTCCTTGGAGATGGAACACAACAGAATTTGAAAGCCTGGTAACCAGGCACTGAGAATTCACAGACAACCCCTACCCACCGCACTTAGCAGGAGATGCTAGAGAGAGCAGGATGTTCTCCTGCTTTGTGTGTAATTCCAGAAGTCCTGGCTTCAGGAATACTGGGAATAAGACATTTTTTTATCGATGTAGACATTGGATTAATCCTCAACCTCAAAACCACTGGCCATCGACCAGCACGTTCCCAAAGGTAACATAGTGTGGCTCAAGGTCATCCAACTCAAAACAAACCCACTACTTTCCTCCTACCTGGACACTCCAAACCCCCCTCCTTTCACTGTGTGGGAGACTTGAGGAACAGGGCAATCTTGGCCAGGAGCAGGTTGTCAGGGTTTGGAAATCCGGTGGGCCCTTCAGGTTCACATCTACAGTCATGGCTGACTGGTGGGTAGGCAAGTGTGTGTGGGAAACAATGACCATTATAAATATTAGACCTGGGGCCCATTCCAAATGGGTTGGAGTTGCATTCAGACATCCTTCTGTGCCTCATCTGGGTCACAGAGGTAGTAGGAAATCACCCTGTGGCAACTGCAAGGCAGCCTCTTGACACCTGCCTGGCTACCATGCACTGTGTTTACAGAGCTCCACACAAAAGGTTGGCAAGAAGCAGCCCAAGGGAGCCTGCCCGGGCTGCATCCAAGTGAGAGCATGTGGGTGGTAGCTCCACACCAGGTCCTGAGACAACTGGGGAAGACCAGAGGAACTGATTCTTACCTGTCACTTTCCTCTGGAGCCCTCCCATGGATATGCCATCTGCGTGGCCCATAGTCCCTCTTCCCAGGGCTCCACCCTACCACTCTGGGAAGAGCTGCTCTCAGCCAGGTGGAAAGCCACTTTCCACACATTTGCAGGAGCATCTGAAAAGAGATGCCGATATTGTTTTCTGTGTCACTGAAGCCAAGGTTATCTTTGCACTTTGTTATTTTTTTATAGTCACATCCTGATCCCAGGTATCCCCTGGAGCAGTTGGCTGGACTGTCCTTCACATTTTCAGAAATTCATGTCCCAAGAGTGGCTTTGTCTCTGAGGGAAAGGGCTCATTTTATGCTATAAAGGGGCTCACTTTATGACAAGCGCATGTGCAAAATGTACACTCTTATAACATATGCCCTTGAATTTTCCAGGCCAGGAACAGTGGCTTCATTCAGCTGAATAGCATTCCAGAAGGGAGGTTGCATGTAGCAGGGGTCCAGGTTCTCCCTGCTCTCAGTTCTTGAGGGATTCCTTTCTGGGGCCATTTCCTCAGTGCTGGATGGAACATCTTGAATGTGCCCTATGACCTGCTCCCCCTCCCTGCCTGCCAGCAGAGACTTCAGGAGAGCGATGGCTCTCATGCACACATGCACATTCCACAGCTGCAGCCCTAGGCCCTCCCAAGACTGCAGCAGTTCAGTTCCAGCATCCCCCTGCCTGGCTGTAACATTCCCTTTAATTCTGGCCAAACTGGCTTCAGGGGAAATGGCACATTGGGTGCTCTATCCAGTAAATGGTGGAGCCCACCAACCAGCCATTGGGGTTTGCTTTTCTCTGAGGCTTTTGTTCAGTTCCCGAACCTGTAGATGTCTTTCTCCCACCTGAAAACTCCTAGCATTTACCTGTTTCCTGGAGCTGGGGTCACCACGACTGCAACTTCTCAGAGTTCCCTTTAATTCAAGACAGAAACGTCAGTGTGTTGCTCAAAATTCAAAGTTATTCTCATAATCTCTGACTTCTCCTCACACTTCTCGAAGTGGGGGATGAGATGTGAGCAGACCCTTTCCCTCCAACCTGCAGCAGACCACGCCACCCACGGACTGAGGGAGATCATGTGGCCCCAGTGGGAATGGCTCCAATTTCTGACCTGCATGACGCTGAGGCTCCTAAAGTCAGGAAGGGGATGATTTGAGAGGACGCATGGGGATCATAGTCTTTGCAGGCAGTGAAGCAGGGAGTCCTCCTCCTCAGCTAAGGGAGTGACAGGAAGGGGCTAATAATCAAATAATTACCTCAGGTCAATTCTGTTTTTGAAGCTGGGGCCTTCTTGTGCCACAGACACTCCTGCCCCATTTCTTGCCTTAAGACACAGAGGATGCACCGCGCTCCTGGAGTTCAGGGTCAAATGCTGACCTGCACTCCTGCTCTTCCTCTCTCCAGTGTGGAAACAAGTTAGCACTGAGGAGGGCCCAGCACAGCCAGGTGCACACCCCCAAGGCAGGCGCATGGGAGATGCTCATGCAGCCCCTGGTGCCTGCCATCCTGGAGGGTGACCAAGCCTTCCTGAACATCTTCCTGACCAATTACCGGGCCTTCACCTCCATCACACAGGTGCTGGAGCAGCTGTTTATCAGTGAACCCTGCCCTCCTCCACAGTGGGTGCTCTGCCACCCACCGGCTGCCCTGGGGAATGTCACAGCAGCCTCTGGCCTCAGTTTGCTCCTCTGAAGAGTGGGTTGGCAGCAACAATTTTCTGGGGTCATAGTCAAGACTAAAATGGGCTGAGCCACTGAAGGTGCTTCCCTGAGCCTGCTCTGCAGAAAGGGTGGTTGAGGGGGAGGGGGCTTGTCCCTGTAGAGTAATTCCCTCTCCACCTGAAGAGGCTCTGCCTCAACGTGACTTTGGAGTCCTGATTGCCATCGAATGGAGGCTTGAGCGCCCATTTCTGTGAATCCTGTACTTCCACAGCCTGAGGGGTCCTGGCAGCTGGCAGAGGAGCCCCGTTACTTTTCAGGGATGGTGCAGCTCAGGTCTCCCTTCAGCAAATACTAGGAAGGGTCTCCTAGGGGCGGGCACTTTCTAAGGCCCTTTGCTGACCTCACTGGACAAAGCTGGAAAATTTCCTGCACTCCTGGGCTTCCTTTCTAGGCAGGGAGTCAGGCAGCAATGCTAAACAACAGCAAAAGGGGCGCAACCGGGAACTTACAGGTGGCACCTTTGTGTCTCTTCCAGATGTGGAGATGACCACACTTTTGGTGATGGGGCTAGAGAATGCCAGGAATGTCTGAAAGAGTGAGTGAGCTCTGGTGTGGACACGGGCCTCCTCCTTCCCAGGTAGGGTGGGGAGGGCAGGGCTGGTGGTGGAGGATCTGAGAGAAACCTGGCTCCCATGATCCCCACTGGAGAAGAGGCCAGGGATCAACGCCCTGCATGGAGAACTGTGCAAGGGTTCTGGTGTGCAGGGTGCAGAGGGTGCCCTGGAGGCTCTGAGCCTGCCCAGGCCCTGCCCTAGATCTGCTGGCCCTCCACCCCACCACATGCGAGCACCCCAATATGGAGTTGTGGTGAGAGAGCAGCTCACACATCTGTCTCGATATGCAGTCCTGGGAACCGAGCTGCCAGGGACTGGGGTGGCTGTGCACATGCCCTTTGGGAGGCCAGTGTCAAGGACAAGAAGACCCCAAACATGGACTGGAGAGGAAGAGGCAGGACCACTGTGCACCAACAAGAATGGCGGGTCATGAGGGACCAGGCTGGCTGTGGCCGGAGGAGAGGCCTTGTACCTCATGGGTCAGATGTGCATGAAGCTCGCACCATGTGCCAGTTCTGTGCAAGGAGCAGAGCAGACAGAATCCCTCCCTGTCCTCATGGAGGTCACGTTCCAGAGGGAGGGCTCAGGGACGCAGAAGAGAAGGAGGTCTGACTTCTCTGGCCTAGGGCCCTGTTGTGGGAGGTGGTCATCGGGGGCCATGTGGCAGCAATGACCTCTCCACTAACTCTGCTGCTTGGCCTCCTCCAGCACCATCTCCTGCATCCTGTGCTCCTGGCTGGATAGATACCCAGGGGATTTCTTCCAGTCCCCGGACTTCCCCTGCCTCAAGCAGCCGGTGGCCTTCATGCAGATCAGCCTGCCTGGGTCTGCCCTGGAGAGCCGTGCTCAAGCTCTCCTTGCTCAGCTGGAGCCCATGGAGCTCAGGGAGACAGACACAGAGGGTGAGGAGCCCTGGGACTGAGTGCACATGAGCTGTGGAAAGGGGATGGGATCACACAAGGAAGAATCTCCAGAGGGGGCCTTACTGCCCAGAGGAAAGAGTAACTCGGACCACTGACCTGAGGGCTTGCAATTTGGGAAGACTTCCTGGGGGCTGCTGGTACAGAAATGCGATCATTCCCATATTTGGGAGGGTTTATAGAGAGGCAGTCCTGCGGTTGCATCTTCTTCCTTTTCCTTCTCTATGTCAGACCCAGAGTTACAAACCACTGCAGTGCCTCCTCCAGAGCCACTTCCATCACTGGCACCAGACATCAGGCCTACTCTAGAGCTGCAGGCACCTCTGGCCCCACATCCAGGGCTATCTCCAGAGCTTGCCTCAGCGCTGGCTCCAGAGCTGGAGCCTGTGACATCATCAGCTACAACATCTTACACAGAACTGGCAGAAGCTCTGATGCCACCTCACCTGCCACCTCCAGATGTTCAATTATTGATGGCTGCTCATCTAGAGGGACCCACTCCACCAGCAGAAGCACCATGTTCAGTGCTGGAGGCAGCTCCATCACCACCTTCACTGTCACCTCCAGAAGTTGTGTCATTGCCAAACAGAGCTGGAGCCAGTTGCTTCACTACCACTAGTACTAGGGCCAGTGCTGGTGGTACACCTGATGTCACCTCCACTGCCACCTCTGGATTTGAAATCCATGCCAGACAGTTATAAGAATTATTTGGGAATCTCATGAGTCATGGTGGCTCATATAAAATAGGAAAACAGGAAGCAAGATATTGATATCCATTGCTGCTGGCAGCCTGTGCTTACATGGCCAGAGCTGATACACTAGGAAACCACTTCCTGCTCAACCAGGCTTCCAGACACACAGCTTCCCTCTCCCTCCATGTTTCTTCTGGCAGCATTCCTGGCTACACTCTGAAGGTGGATTAGCTGAACCCTGGTCAGTGGCAGTGCATGTGAGATGGCTTCAGCCGGGACAGCTCCACCTCACACTGGGAGTTGGAGCCAAGGACTCCTCCAAGTCCCCGTGTGGCCAGGGGAAGTCACTGCATTCTTAGGCCTGTGTCTCCTCATCTGGAAATGAAGTCAGGACAAAGTGTAGGACCTTCTTCATGGAAAGGGGAGAGGTTCAAGGGAGGACAGAAATGTCAGGGAGCATTCACTTACTCAAATTTGGAGACGGTGCCACAGAGAGCATCGCAATAACAGAATGTAACCCTTAGTCTTCATGGGTAGAGTTCTCACCTGCACTTTATATATAAGCCAGCAGGCTCAGGGAGGCCAGGCAGCTCATCAAGCCACACACCCAGAACGAACTGGAGCTGGGATTCACATCTCCAACCAGAGCTCACAGCTTGTGGCAGCAGCATTTCTGCCAGTCGAAGCAGACAGCCTGCTAAGTCCCCAGGTCAGGATCTAGGGTCAATAGGGAGAGGGGAGGATGGCCTCACTGACCTCATTCTCACCCTTGAAAGGAGTGGACCTCCAAGAATTCCACCCTTGGAATGATGAAGTGAAAGAAAGCCCAGCAGATGCAGCCACAAGAGAGGGTGAGTGTCCATGAGGCCATTGTGTGCTGGGGTGGGGGACTGGACATCAAGACATCAAGGGGGGCCCTTTTCTGGGTAACTAGAAGAGACATTTGGATTCTGGGTGCTTGGAGGGGTACTAGGAAGGAGGTGGTGAGGATTCCCAGATTCTCCCAGTGACAACTCTCAGTGGGGGTACACATCTGAGCCTGGGGAGTTTCCCCACCTGATGCCACATATTGTCACACAAGGCACTGTTCCTTACCTGGGACGTTCCTCAGGGAACTGGCCCTGCTGGCCTCTTCTCTCTAGGACCATCTGATTGTAAGTGGGCTTGGGGTCATGGTGGAGGAAGCTAGGATGCAGAGGTTTTGGGGAGAGAGGTGCTTCCAGTTATCAGCACTGGGCCACCTGCTCCATGGGGGCCCCACTGACCCCTGTGAGTTGGAGGTGTCAGGTCCGTTTTCCAGATGAGGAAGCAGACACGTCCCCTCTGACTGCACAATGAACAAGGCTCCGGCTGAGCTGGGCATGGCCTCTGCCCCAGGCCCAGCCTTGGTGGGAGAGTGAGGTTGGTCCCCTAAATGGATGGGAATTATGGGAGAGTCTTCACCCGGACATACCGTCTCTCCCTCTGTCATCAGAGAGGGGTGAATGGATGGTCCCTTAGCCTCTGCTCCAGGTCCCCCTTCTCTATTACCCCAAACCTGAAGAGCTCCAAGTCCTGGGGGTGCTGGCCTGTCCCCTGGTGGGTCCTCCCAGAAGTGCACATGAGAAGGGATGAGGGGAGCTGGTAATGGCATGAGGAGTCTCCTCTGATGGAGCTGGGATGTCTGTCTTCCAGGAGAGAATAATCTACTATGAAAAAAGGAGGAAAGTGAGTAGCTGTGGGCATCACTGCAAGGGTAGGATGTGGTTTGTGGGTGCAGTCAGAGACCCACCTGGTCAGGACATTCCATTGCTCCATCAGCCTTCCACTTATTAAAGGGGAGCTTTTAATTCAAGGAGATGAGGTAGACCTGCCACACTGTGGTTGGGCAGGAGGAGGTACCTGGGACCCTTTCTTGGAGAAGGAGCTGTGTGACTCCTGATCTGAGAACAGGTGGGTCTTGGAGGAGAGTCCAGGTGAAGAGGGAGCCCATGTGAGCAAGTCCCTGTCACTGGAGGAGCCCTTGTCCTGCCAGGTGCACCCACCATGGCCTCCTCTCCATCTGCTCTTTCCCTCTCATCCCAGGAATACCAGGTCCTTTCACAGATCCAGCTCCCACAGTCAAGCTGCACCTATGACTACCTGGTGCCTGATGAGCAATTTTTTTCCTGGTCTGGGGCACTGGGGCACCTCAGTGAGACTGAGAGGTAAGGGCAAGCCCCAAAGGGGCAACAGGAGGGCACACCCACCCTGTCACCCAGTTCCAGAATATCTTCAGTCAGGGCTCTTGGTCACCATCAGAACCGTGGACAGGAGATGTCTGGGTTCCAGGACTTCTCCCTCAGATGAAACTCTGGGAGCGCTGAGGTGTTTCTTCTAGTAGTCTCACAGCAGACATCACCCCTGTAGCTACCAGCTGATTTTTGAATTGTGTCCCCACCCCATCAGCCAGCAGCACACTCCAGACCAAAAACCTCCCAGATGTGTTCCCAATCCAGGGCAGGCAAGTGTGACTGCCTTGGTGCTCAGTATCGCTTCAGGCTAAGAGAGGGCTCAGTAAATGGACAGTTTAATGTCATGGTTCTTGCTCCACTCTTGACCAGCTCTGTGACAGGGTCAAGTCCTCATCCTTCTGGGACTTGTTTTCCCTTGAAGAAAATGGGTGATACTGGGTCCTCTCACCAGTGGCTGGTGTCCATGGCTCCTGTTGACTTAAGCAGCACATGACAGGGGGCCCAGAGGGCAGCGGAGCATGAGGGTGGGGATGGGGTCTTGCTGGAAGATTCAGCTGTGCCACACTTTCTCCAGCACTGAGACCAGCAGTAGTGAGACCTCACACTCCAGTGTCCAGCTCCAGCGTGGATCCAACCTCAGCAGCGGGGATGCAGCTGCCTCCCACCCCATATATTTGGCCAAGGTCTCCAGCCATGATCAGGAAATCCACATTGGCCTTGATCCTGAGTCCCCTGATGGCCAGGAGAAGAAGGTGCCTGCCCACAGCTCCTCCCTAAAGGCTCCTCTCTCGTCCTCCCAGTGCCCGTGTTCCCTTCTCCACACCCACAAAAGGGGTGGGGGTCCCTCCTTGAGAGAGAGATTCTTAAAGCCCCCTGAGACTATCAGCAGCCTGGGGTTCCTCCAGGCTCCAGGGCTTCTCCTGATCTTGCTGTCTCCCACAGTTTGGGGACTCGATCCCCACTTCATGCCTGGATGTGCCAGGAGTCACCTCAGCCTCCATCAAAGCCTCCTCCTCTTCAGCCTGCCCCATGCCTGGGGCCACACTCTGCACTTCCAGAGCCTCGTGCCCGGGGCCGCTCTACAACAAGCAGGTGGGTGACTCCTGCATCATCCGCATCAGCGTGGCCGTGTTCAACGGCAACAATTACAAGAGTCTGCTGGTGAGCTGGGCGGGTGCATTCCCCGGGTCCAGTCACTGGGGCAGGCAGTGAATGGGGAATGGGTATATGTGCACTTCCTGTCCTCTTGGAGCTGCTATACCAGCAGGTTGGGAAGGTCAGACAATCAGATCCAGAAGGAGCAAAGACCGTGGGTACAAAGCAGTCAGGGTTGTGCATGGTGGGTGGAGATTTGAAGCTTCCATCCTGAGGTCACACAGCCTGGGATGACCTCACTGGGGCAGCCTTTGAGGGGAAGGATGGGGGTCCAGCCCAGAGAGCCCCAAGCACAGCATGTGCCTGGACTGTCTGAGGAACAGTGAGGAGCACAGAGGTGAAGGTGCAAAGGTTAGGGGTGAATGAGGTCAGAGAGGAGATAGGGCTGGTCACGGGCCCTGTGGGGACAGACCAGGGAAGTCAGGTGACACCCAGCTGTGCAGTGAAGCGGCTGCCCCAGGGTGGTGATGGTGAGGGAACCTGGTCCTGAATAGATGGCAGATCCCTCCATCCACCCCCACCTGCGCACATACTGGCCCAGGTGAGGCACATTTGCCTGGGGCTGCACTTCTCTGGAGACCTAGAGCTCTGGGGTAATAAACTGTGACTTGAATGACACTTCATGTGAGACCTGCCTGTGCCCAGGCATCGGGGCCAGGCAGATGAGGTCTGTCACCTGCTTGGTCTAGACGTCTGCTCCTGGATTCACCCATATTGTGAGGAGCTTTTCCAGGGTGCAGATCCCAGGGGCAGTGAGTCACCTAGGTGTGCTGGGAGGAGGGACAGCGAGGCGAGCAGGCTGTCCACACCCACCTCCACTGCTCTCCTTTACAGGGCCCTGTGTCCTTGGGGCCCTGGACGGCCATAGGAGCTGTGCAGGCTGAGTAAGAGGGAGAGGGCCCATCCTCAGGGAAGGAGCTGTGAGATGGGTGGAGTTCTTATTGGAGATGGGGGCTCGAAGGACTTGAGAAGACCCCCTCATTCCATGGCAGACTCCCAGGAGAGCATGAGAAGTCAGTGCATCCCCCCTTCACCCAGCCCTGCCTGGAGGCTCAGAGCCCTGTGCTCAGTGCTGACTGTCCCAAAGGCCTTCTGGCAGCTGCTCTTGAGGGAGCTGGCTCCAAGACCAAGTCCTGATGGCCTGTCCTCTGATACTCCCCAGCTGACCTGCCAAGATAGGGCTCAAGTCATGATCTGCCAGGCCATGGAGAAGCACAACCTGAAGGGCAGCCCAGAGGACTACAAGCTGGTGCAGCTGATTTCACAGGATCAAAGTATGTCAGGGGGATCATTGGAGAGGGGAGCAGGGGGGTGGGGGACAACCCCTGCACTATATCCCAGCCCCCAGGACTGAGGTCTTCTGCCACAGTTAACCTGCCAAAAGGGTGGTGGCCAGCGTCCTGCACACACCTTCACCTGTCCTAGGAAGCCCTTAGTGCCACAGTGAACTCCCCTTTCAGATGCCATCTCCCAGTTTTGTACCCTTCCTGGACATGACCCAGGCAGTGAGGAACCTAGGAGAGAACTGTCATTTCAGGAGCTAAGAATAAGGTCCTCTCCACTTGGCCATTGGCCATGAGGCCAAGTGCACAGGCTCCCCTTGTAGGATGTCCTCTGGCCAGGATATGATGTGTTGTGCATCCATTAATAGTCATTATTGCTGTGGGCACAGATATTAAAATCCATGCATGTGTGACACTAAAAACAAAGCAAAACCACCTTAATCCCCTTTGGAGCCTCTGGGGAGCCAAGTCAGTGTTCCCAGGACACACAGAGCCAGGCAGGCTGGGGTCTGGGCCCCTGGGGAGGTCACTGAGGGCCTCTCTGCCTGGGTTTCAGTCCCAATGGGAGAGGACAGCAGGCAGTGTGGCAGCAAATTGTATGCTCTGTGCCTAAAGGGTAATTTCATTTATCTTTGGTGACCTGACCATTCTTTCTCAAGCATTAACCTTGGGTACCATTCCTTACTCCCTGCAAGTTGTTTTTAAAATTTTCTCTTTTCTTCCATCACCATCATGGTGAGATGGCCAGGGTGGGTGGGACCATATCCTACAGAAAAGGAAGACTGAGGCTAGAGGGGTAAGGAGGTAGGAAAAGAGGCCACATTTGAGCAGGAGCAGGAATTCTAGTCCAGCGTGGCCTCACAGCAGACTTTAGGCCAGAGGATGCAGGTGAAAATAGGATCAGGAAGGAAGTCCTTGCTTGCTGTGAGGTGCCCCAAGTGGGGAGGCCTCACTGACTCCCTGCTCAAGAGGCCTGGACTTAGCTGCCATTTCCTGGGCTCCACTAGCCTTGGACCAAGGTGAGAGGGACTCAGGGGCCATGTCTGTCTTCTATAAGGCTTACTCCAACTTCAAGGTCACCTTCAGTGAAGGCCTTGGGGCATCAGGCACCCAGAATGGGAGGCCCTCTTACAGCACTAGGTCAAGGTTGCCAGGGGTGGAGCCTGGTCACTTTTGAAAAACATCCCTTGGGATCAAAACTTCTTGAGTCTTGCCTTTGGGCAGGCTGGATCTGGACGGGGTGACTCATGTGTCTGGCTTGGACTGGTCCTCATGGGGAACAGAAGGGGTGGGGTGGTCTGTGGCCCCTAGTAGCACAGCTGACCACCCCTCTGCCCATCTCCACCAGAGCTGCGGATCCCTGAGGATGCCAATGTCTTTTATGCAATGGTCTCATCAGGAAACTATCATTTCCTCCTGACCAAGCAGAACTTTCCCAAGGGGACAAACACCAATAAAGGAGGCTGCTTAACCATACTTCAAAGGATGGAGAAGAGACTCAAGTTACCAAAGAGCAAGTACTAACAGGCTACCAACATCAGGGTCAACCTTGGTCAAGAAGTTTAGCCATCCCAAACCTGAATATGTCAAGCCAGGTGAGCCCTGGTTCATGGGAGGGTATATTTGAAGGAATGAGAGGATAATTGAAATTTTTGTGTATAAATCCAAAAAATTACCTATCTTATGGATATAATATTTATTTTTTGAAATAGCAAATCCTATAATTGAATACCATTATTAAATCCTTTTTTCTAATGCAGCCAGGGAGTTGAGTTTTGGTTTTTCTTGTATTGTGGTGGCCTGAATGCACTATCTGCTCTCATGTGGTCCTTCAAGTGAGAAATCCTGCAGGGTGGCAATGCCTTGTACACAGGAGGAGTGAGCAGAGCCAGGGAACATTTCCTGTTTTACTGAAGCAAACACAAAAGCCACCTTCCCAGAGTGGTTTAGTCAGTGTTCACTAAGGAAAAAGAACTGACAGGAAACATGTATAAATATTATGAAATTTTTATAAGATTGTCTCACATAACTATGGGGTTGCACAAGTCCAAATTCCACAGGGCAAGCTGCAAACCAGGAACTCCCATGATGGCCAAGATGAATTCCCCTGGGGGCACTGGCTGGCTGAACTAGTGATTATAATTCCCTCTTTTGACTGTGGAAATCATCACTTCTCCAAGTAATGCTTTCATCTGATTGGATGTGACATCTCTCATTACTCAAGAAAATCTCCTTGCTCAACTGTAAATGGAAACAGCCATAAATGCAATCAACTTATTAATGATTTAAGTGTGCAAACTGTCCTCACAGTAACAAGCCACGGTGTGTGTGACCAAACTCACAAACACCAGTCCCAGGCCCATCTGACACCTGAGTGTGAGCACTGCACAGGGCAAATGTGCACTTCAGCAGCAGCAGCCTGGCCAGGAGCTGAGGCTGACCAGCTGACCTCCCTGGCATTAGAGCCACAGGACCTTCCTCAAAGCACAGCAGGCAGCTCAGGAATTTGGGTGTCATTCCACATTATTTTGGAAAGGGCCATTTCCTGACCCAGTACAATGACTGCCTGTATACAGAAGTATATACAAAATTAACACTGTTTTCAAACAACATCTGTTTTGGAGAAATGTTTAAAAACGGTTCTGAAGAGTTGGGGGTGGTAAGGAAGCAGGTGGGAGATTCTAGGCAGCAGAAAATGTAAGTGTGAGCTTCCAGGTGGCAGCGAGTGTAGACTCCATGGGAAAGAGTGTGGAGACTGGCAGTTTGGGGCAGGGGCTGCCAGGGGGATGGGGGGTGAGAAGTAGGGTACAGGAGAATGGCAGCCTGCAGGATTACTACCAGGTCCTGTGGACTGGAGGCCCTGGAGAATGAGGAAGATTTAAAGAAATTAGAGTTTCCATCACCCTTTTGGAATAGTCTTCCAAGGTAACAGGTAAGTGGGAGGAAGATACACAGGAAAAGACAAGGCTTACAATGAAATGATTCTGAAGTCTCTGCTTACTACAGGAAATGTTTTGGAACATGAAGAAAAAAGTGTTTTTGTAGTCTCGGCAGGGAGGTTCCCCAGGAAGGAGCTGTTTGAAGAAAATGTTTCAAGGGAAGAAGAATGAACCACTTTACACTGCTTTGGACAAATGTTCAAAGAGATTTGAGCCATCAAAATAATTTTCCCCAATTCCTTCTAAATCCTAAGAAGAAATGAACATTATTGTTAGCAAAATATTGTATTGATATTTATTGTGAATAAAAGTGTGGTAAAATGTGAAAAAAAAAAAAAAGACAAGGCTTAATTAAGGAGACCTGGATTCCTTTCTCTGAGTTCATTGTAGAGTAAGGTTAAGGAAAGAGGGGGTGTGTTCCCCATGTGGATTGAAATGGTGTTTTCTTCTCTGCTCACCATTTTTTTCTTCTTATATTAACTGCTGACACTTGAAAAAAGGATCTTTTGTCAGGTTGAAAAAACTATCATCCTTTACCTAAGAGAACATTTGTGCCCAAGGTCAAGTCTCCATCAGTGTCAGAGAAACAATTAGAGGCAAGAAAATCTTCAATAAATTTCTGAGTCATTGACAGAAGGCCAGAGTCCCAAGATTTTGTGTTAGTTGTGTTACTGGATTTTGTCTAGGTTCTTGGCTATGCTGCAGAAATGAATTTCAAGAGCATGTTGGGTGAGTTACATCAGTCATTTATTCAGGGATGGAAGGATGAGAAATGGGAGAAAATAATAGATCATGGGTCCCAGGTAGAGAGGAGGGGGTTGAAAAGTGATAAAGAGGGCTGATTTACAGACTACTATTCTCAGTTATAGATTATAAGTACCCAGGTTTACTTGCATGGCCATGATGGCAGAGGAAAAAGGGCAAGAGCAGGACACAGAGGCAGGAACAGGGGAACGAAGGTGAGCGTGAGCTCAGACTTCGTGCCTGCTTTTTGAGCCATTAATTATTCCACCCCTTGGCTAATGGCAGGGGAGGAGTTCCAGCTGTTTGCTGTTTGATTGATTACTCCCCTATTGATCCCCCACAAGGGCCCAATGATCAAGTCCTTGGGGAATAGCCAGGGCTTCTCCTGGCTTCCAGATGAAGTCTTGTTCTGGATGGCAGAATCTTGGGGAGGGTCTGCCAGCAGCCATCTTGGGGGTTATTGATGTCCCCATGGACTTCTTGCCAGGTTCCAGATCCATCTATTGATTCCTTATCTTATTAGCCAGCTTCAGTTGGATAGCAACCTGTAAGACATTTTTCAGCAGAATCATAATGCATTATCAATGCTATTTGATGACTATATGCACCAATTGGAAAAATTACACTGCTATTAGAACCAACTATTTTATTATGTATTCATGTACCTTGACTGGTGAAAAACAAGTGCATAGCTACAAGGAAGCATGTAGTTATATAAGGGTAAATGGCTTATATTAGCAAAAGAGAAGATAACTATGTACATGCCAATAAGGAACATTTTAGTAAAGGACAGGCATACATTATATGGAATATTATGTGATAATGAAAAATAATGGGAAAATATAATAATGAGATGGATGTACATTTACCTACTTGAAGATATCTGTAAAGCCTTACAAGTTAATAAAATGTGTGAAAGAACAATACCTATGATATATAATATAATGCGCATATCTGTGTGTGTATATATACACATGTGTTTATGTGTGTGTGCCATGGTATGTGTGAGAGGGGATAGATTTGGCAGGAGGGAAGAGATGGGCAAGGGCAGAGGGCCTGGGCCAAACTGAGCACGTGAATGGCAGTGCTGGAGGAAAACAGCAGGAGGTGTGCAGGGAAGGGAGCAGTGCAGTTCTGAGCACAGGTCAGAAGTGCAGGAATGAAAATGGGGTGGAGGGGCAGACAAGAGACCCACAATGCAGGCCCAAGGAGGACAGGGCCTTGGAGGGAATACCCCAGGGACAAGGTCAAGGAGTGAAGGAGGACAAGAAGGAGAGAATGACTTTATCACAATCTCCTCCTTGTCCCACACTGGACTATATTTTCTATAGTTTGGTTTGTTCAAAATCGCAAAAGGTATTTTCTTGGATATAGAACCACCCCCCAAGAACTTTCCCCCACAATTCATACTACAACTCTCCAATGTCACAAATGAGCTGTCATAATAGTTCCCAGGTACTAAGTACCATAGATACAAAATATCACATGCATTGAAAATAAAAACAGGTAGGTATATTAAAGAGTTATGCACACAAATTAAACAGATGGACCAGTGACTGGACCTCTTGATCAAATCCCATTATTTTATTATTTATTTTTAAAGATTAGATTACATAAATGTTATATAGAAAATACAGGGCATTCCCATTTGCCACTAGAGAAATTCTGTTAATCTTTAACTCTCCATTCCCTATCCCCAACTTGGCCCCTGCTAATATATACTCCAGCTTAGAATTATTATAGAATTAGTTCATATTCATGGGCTCATATGGTATTTGTCCTTTTGTGTTTGGTTTATTTCACTCAACATGATATCTTTAAGGTTCATCCATTTTGTTGCATGAATGAGAACTCCATTCATTTTACTGGCTGAGTACTATTCCATTGTATGTATGTATCACATTTTATTTACCCTTTCATCGGTGGATGGACATGTGGGTTGCTTCCATCTTTTAGCAATTGTAAATCATGCTGCTATGAACATTGGTGTCCAAATAACTATTTGAGTCCCTGCTTTCAATTCTTTTTGGAATATACCTAGAAGTGGGATTGCCAGGTGTTTTTTTTTTTTTTAAGATTTATTTTATTTCTCTCCCCTCCCCCCAGTTGTCTGTTCTCTGTGTCCATTTGCTGCATGTTCTTGTTCTTGTCCACTTCTGTTGTTGTCAGTGGCACAGGAATCTGTGTTTCTTTTTGATGCATCATCTTGTGTGTCAGCTCTCCATGTGTGCAGCGCCATTCTTGGGCAGGCTGCACTTTCTTTCACACTGGGCAGCTCTCCTTACAGGGTGCACTCCTTGCACATGGGGCTCCCCTATGCAGGGGACAACCCTGTATGGCATGGCACTCCTTGTGCACATCAGCACTGTGCATGGGCCAGCTCCACATGGGTCAAGGAGGCCCGGGGTTTGAACCGTGGACCTCCCATGTGGTACATGGACACCCTATCCACTGGGCCAAGTCCACTTCCTGCCAGGTGTTTTAGTTTGCCAAAGCTGCCAATGCAAAAGTACCAGAAACATGTTGGCTTTGTTAGTGGGGATTTATTAGGGTAAAAGCTTACAGTTCTGCAGCTGTGAAAATTTCCAAGTCAATGCAGATCCTGGAATCATGCTACCTGCACAATGGCTGCTCTGCCAGTCTCTGGCTGCCTTCTTCTCCAGGCCCAGCTTATTTTCAGCCTCAAATCTTGGGTGCTATGTTTCCAGCTTCTCTACTGATTCCAACCTCTGGAGTCTCTCTCTGCTGCTCTGGGCATCTCTGTCTTTCTGCAGCTGTAGGCAATTCTGGAGTCCTTTCTCTCACATGGCAGGGGCAAAATTCTGTCTTTCTCTGTGTTTTTCTGTTTCTGTTTGCAGTTCTCAGTTTCTATAAGACCCAGCAAGAGGGCAGAGACCTTACCTGAGTAATGCCTCACTGGTAGAGTCCAAAGACCCCCAAGCATGTTCAATCAAGGTCCCTTAAATAAATCTAATAGGAAAGGTCCCATATTATGCACAAGAATGGGTTAGCTTCAGAGCATCATTTTCTAGGGTCCACAAAAGACTCAAGTCAGGACTGCAGGTAATACAGTAATTCTATACTTTACTTTCTGGGGAACCACCAAACTGTTTTCAACAACAGCTGTACATTTTTACAGCTCCACCAGCAATCAATGAATGCTTCTATACCCCCACATTCTAACATTTGCTGTTTTCTTTTTTCCCCAATTGTAGCTGTGCTAGTGGTTGTGAATTGGTATCTCATTGAGTTTTGCTTTGCATCACACAAATGGGTAATGATGGTAGCCATCTGCTCATGTGTTTATTGGCTATTTGGATACCGTCTTTGGAGAACTGTTTATTCACATTTTGCCCTGTTTTTTATTGGATTGTTTGTCTTTTTGTCACTGAGTTGTAGGTTTTTGTTTTATTTTTTTTTCTCTCCCCATTCCCACCCCGCCCCCCCCCCCGTTGTCTGCTTTCTGTGTCCATTCACTGTGTGTTCTTCTGTGACCACTTCTATCCTTATCAGTAACACCGGGAATCTGTGTTTCTTTTTGTTGCATTATCTTGTGTCAGCTCTCCGTGTGTGCAGTGCCATTCTTGGGCAGGCTGCACATTCTTTTGCACTGGGTGACTCTCCTTACGGGGCCCACTCCTTGCGTGTGGGGCTCCCCTATGTGGGGGACACCCCTGTGTGGCAGGGCACTCCTTGCGCACAAGCACTGCATATGGGCCAGCTCCACATGGGTCAAGGAAGCCCGGGGTTTGAACCGTGGACCTCCCATGTGGTAGGCGGATGGCCTATCCATTGGGCCAAGTCTGCTTCCCAGGTTTTTGCTTTAAATTCCAGATATTAAACCCTGTTTTAGTTTCCTTGGCTGCTCAAGCAAATACCATTCAGTGGATTGGCTTAAGCAATGGGAATTTGTTAGCTCCCATATTGAGGCTATAAAATAGTCCAAATCAAGGTGTCATCAAGGTGATTCTTCCTTTTTAACAATGGGAATTCCAGGGCTTGCTGCCATGACTCTTGCTCCTGGGCTTCTCTGTCACATGGCAATGTGCATGGACACCTCCCTTGGACTCTCCAGTTCCTTCCAGGTTCCAGAGACCTTCAACTTATTGGTTTCTGTGGCTTTCTAGCTACTGAATCTCACTCTGAGTATAAAGGACTCTGGTAATAGGATAAGGCCCATCCTGATTACTTTGAGCCACATCTTAACTGTTGTAACTGCATCAAAATATCCTGTTAACTGGTTCACACTCACAGAAATGGATTCAGTTTAAGAACATATGTGACTGGGATCCACGGCTGAAAACCACCACACTTCACCCTTTGGACCAAAAGACATGTTTTCTCTCCATCATGTGCAAAATATATTCACTCCACCATAACATACCAAAGACTTTAAGTCATTTCAGAATCAATGGAAAGTACAGTCACATGAAAACCGGTTATAAGTGTGGTCTGTCCTGGAGCAAAATTCCCCTTGGTCTGTTAACCTGTGAAATCTAGAAAACAAGTTTTCTTCCAATGTTCAATGGACAGATGAGCATAGGATAGATATAACCATTTTAACAGGGAGAAATTCAAAGGAAACAGACATCCCTGCTCCCAATCTGCAATCCAGTAGGGCAACTTCCATTAGATTTCACAGTCTGAGAGTTTTCTGTAGATCCATGTTCTTTACTCCAGGCCTGGTGGAATCTCACCCCATTTAAGTGCTTGTATGATGGCCACAGTATCCCCCAAAACTAGGGTGAAATTTCCACCCATTATGAACATCAGGATATTGGCGAGGCTCTCTACACACCCTGTGGCACAGTCCCCACAATCTCTGAGAACTGGAGTGGCAGTACTCTACCCAAACAATGGCGCAGAAGTCATGCCATCTCTGAGTGCATGGGAGGGTCAACTGCCCTCTCCAAGTGATGGGGTTTATGCACCCTTTTTGAACACATGTGTTGGTCCCCTGTCTTGTCCAGAAGATATATCTTTGGTCCAGACTTGGCTTCCATGTTTCTGCCCATTCTTCCTTCAATTTGTCCATTCTTTGTGCCTTTCTGTTCTTGCTGGCAGTAGTTCACTGAAAGAAATTTCACAAAAATTACTTGTCAGCTTTGCATATAGTTCAATGGATCCAAAACATCAGACAACAGAACTTTCCACAGATCTTTCATGCATAACTACATTTCCAATCTTGACTTCCATTGAAATGGCTGACTGGTTCTATGTTCAGTGAAACCATCACAGGGAGCCATCTTCTCTGAGAATGTGCTTTCTGAAAGCTCAAGAAGACCTCTCATAAACTACTTTTGGCCCTAATCATGGATTATACAATGTGGATAGGCTCAGAAATTTCCAAAATATCAATTTCTGGTTTCATTGTTCTTATGAATCGATTTCAGTTTATTTCTTTCCTCTCACATTTTACTATAAGCTACAATGAAAATCCAGGCTGTACTTTCCATACTTAGCTTCACAATTTCTTCAGCTAAATAGTCAAGCTCATTGCTTCCAAGTCCTGCCTTCTGTCTGACATCAGAACTCAATTTATCCAAGTTCTCTCCATTTTAAAACAAGGAATACCTTTCCTTCAGATTCCAATAACGCATTCATCATTTCCTTCTAAAGCTCTTTGGAAGTGCCTTTAGCATTCTGATTTTTACCAACAGTCATTTGAAAGCAGTCTAGCCTTTTTCTATCAAGCACCTTATAATTCTTCCAGCATCTAGTTATTTCCCAGTTCCAAAGCTGTTTCCACATTTTGGTATTTCCTTGAGCAGGACTCCACTTCCCTGGTACCAAAATCTGTTTTGGATTTCTTCATTGCTCAAATACCATGCATTGGGTTGGCTTCAACAATTGGAATTTGTTGGCTCTTAGTATTGAGGCTAGGGAAAAGTCCAAATCAAGGTGTGATCAAAGCACCTCCTCTGACATGCAGAGAGATCCAAGAATTTAGATCTTGCTGATTTGTGGAACAATGCCCTGTATATTTCTTTTATTTTTAAACATTGCTAAAATACTGAGTTTATATCATACATATATTTTGTGTCCCCACCATTTCCATTTGACTGACCACTACTACTACTATGTCCTATTATAACCCTCCATACATACTTAAAACCTAGAAGAGGGTGCAATTCCATATTTAAAAACTAAATAGGCATTTTGGATAACACATTCTTGGAAAGGAATCTGGACATTTATCAGACACAGTAGGGAAAGTGCTCACTCTGCATCATAGAAAGGACAGCCAGATATCAACTGTTACAGAAATGAAATAAGACAGAAATTTTTAACCAACTGTTTAAGCTATTTTCTGAAAGAGACTTCCTCCACTCCCAGAGATCTTGAATAGCTTCCTGGTCAGTCATCCAGAAGCAGTTCTTCATGCAATTGATGAATTTGACTTCCACTTTGGTAAGAGAGCCACTTTTCCTACCCTTGCTTGCATTTTTGCTTTAATATCTTCTACAGACTAGATCCCTTCAGTGATTTAGGAACTTTTTCCTGTTTTTGAAGGATTCTTGACGTTTTTAAAAATTTTTTTTAATTTTTAAAAATTTTAAAAATTTATTTATCTCCCCTTCCCTGCCTCCCCCCCCCCCCCCCACCCAGTTGTTTGCTCTCTGTGTCCATTTGCTGTGTCCTTTTGATTTTGATATTGATTGTTTTGCTTCTTTTCCATTCTGGTTTGACTTTTGTGCATTTTTGGCTGGGGGTTCTCTGATAGATTTTTTTCACTGAAGATGTTTCCTCCTCAGCAAAATCATCACCATCATCATGTTAATCATCATCTTCATCATCATTGTCATCATGTTTATCAGCAAGTTTTACCTATTTTTGTGGAACCTTACTACCACTTCCAGAGACAGATTGCTTTCAAGGTATGCTTAAGAGTTTCACATCCTCCTCTTCATCTTCTTTCTCTGCATCTTCCTCCACAGCTACTAAGTGCTGTCTACTAATATGCACTGGCCTGGAACCACACTTCAAACAAAAGACAACAGGTTTTATTTTCATGCCTCCAAGGGAAACCATCGGTTGTACAGATATGTTACTTTAATTGGACTGCCTTCATAATTCATTGTCCCTGCTTCAACAACATGCAATTCATCCTTTGTACCAGCCCCTAAACTGACCACTCTTAAAGATAACTGGTGCTCATTTTCATCATTATCCACCCTAAAGTGATAATCTTGGTCAGCCTTTGGTTTCCAATAAAAAAAAATATTTCTGGGGCCTCAGGGAGCTCATGATCATGTCCCTCAAATCTTCCATGGGGTGCTAGCATGCACTTAGGTGAGAGAGAAGTCAGACGGAGATAGTCAACTGCTGTTCCAGAATTGGGAGGTCCATCCTACAGGATGGAATCACACCAGGATATAAGTGTTTTTAGGTCTAGTTGATCCTCTGTCTGGTTGTTCTATCTGTTGATGTGAGTGAGTACTATTATTGTAGATACATCCATTTCTCCCTTCAGTTTTGCAAGGTTTTGCCTCAGGTATCTTGTAGCAACCTTGTTAGGTGCACAGATATTTATGATTACCAATTCTTCCTGGTGGATTATTCCTTTTGGTAATAGGTAATAACCTTCAGCATATTTTATAACATTTGCATTTAAAGTGTGTTTTGTCTAATATTAGTATAACTACCCCTGCTCTTTTTGGCTTTCTGCTTTCATGAAACATCTTTTCCCAACCTTTTACTTTCATCTGACTTGAATCCTTGGGTCTAAAATGAGTCTCTTCTAGATAGCATTTGGATGGATTATTTTTTTAATCCATGCTATCAGGCAGTATTCTTTTGATTGGGAAGTTTAATCCACTAACATTTAATATTATTTCTTTAAAGGCATCACTTACCTTGACCATTTTGTCCTTTGACTTTCATGTCATATCTTATTTTAATAATTTTACTCTTTTGATTTCTCTTTCTGATAGTCTTCATTTCTACACTCTCCACCAAGCCTCTATCTCATGTCTTTTTCTTTCAGCCAGCAGAACTCCATTTATTATTTCTTTTAGAGCCATCCTCTTGTTTAATAACTCTTTTAGTTTCTTCTTATCTGGGAATATTTTAAACTCACCCTCATAGCAGTACAATTTGGCTGGAAAAAGAATTCTTGGCTAGCAGTTTTTCAGCATCTTGAATACATTGTACCACTGTCTTTTTGCCTCCATGGTTTCTGATGACAAATCTGTACTAAGTCTTTTTTTTTTTTATTGAGTTTGTAATAATATTACATTAAAAATATATATGTGAGGTCCCATTCAACCCCACGCCCCCACCCCACCTCTCCCCCCCCCCCCCAGCAACACTCATTCCCATCATCATGACACATCCATTGGATTTGGTAAGTACATCTTTGGGCACCTCTGCACCTCATAGTCAATGGTCCACATCATGGCCCATACTCTCCTCCATTCCATCCAGTGGGCCCTGTGAGGATTTACAATGTCTGGTGATTGCCTCTGAAGCGCCATCCAGGGCAGCTCCATGTCCCAAAGACGCCTCCACCTCTCATCTCTTCCTGCCTTTCCCCATACCCATCAGCCACCATGTCCACTTTTCCCAATCCAATGCCACCTCTTCTATGTGGACATTGGATTGGTTGTGTCCATTGCATCTCTATGTCACGAGGAGGCTCAGATTCCACATGGATGCTGGATGCAATCCTCCCACTTTCAGTTGTAATCACTCTAGGCTCCATGGTGTGGTGGTTGTCCTTCTTCAACTCCATCTTAGCTGAATGTGGTAAGTCCAATAAATCAGATTGTAGGTGCTGGAGTCTGTTGAGGCTCAGGACTTGGCTATCACATTGTCAGTCCAGAGATTCAAATCCCCTAAGTATATCTTAAACCCCAACATTAACTGCACCTCCAGCACATTAGCATGAAAGTCTTATGAAGGAAGATCCCATCTGGGTCCATATTCATCACACATAAACACCATTTCCAAAGAGGGGCCATCTGACCTGGTAGTTAATCCCATCGGCCATGACCATAACTCCCATGGGTCTCTTTAGCCCTCAAAGGAACCAATATCTGGGGGTTGCATCTGCTTTATCTGTCTCTCTGACTCTGCTCAGTTGTGCATGAGGGCAATCCTTCTGCCAGCCTCCAGACTCTTTTTTAGAAACTCGTAGCCATATAAACTCATTTCTCCTTTCCATTTCCCCCTTACTTTAGGTCAAACAGCATTTTAAAGTCATGTTATTTTATGTAGACAGGGATATTCTGCTGATCCGCATTGAACCTTCCGTTTAAGGTCATTTTCCAGTTGCATCATCAGTTGGTAGTTGATAGTGGTCCCTCGGTGCCAGGGAGGCTCATCCCCGGGTGTCATGTCCCACGCTGGGGGGAAGGCATTGCATTTACATGCTGAGTTTGGCTTCGAGACTGGCCACATTTGAGTAACATGAAGGCTGACAGGAGGAAATTCCCAGGCACAATGTTGCTCTAGGCCTTGTTCTTATTTTAGGCTTATCAGCTCACAAGCATAGTCATTAACATCAGGGGCTCACTGTTGTACTAAGTCTTTTTGAATCTCCCTTGTAGTTGATGGATCATTTTCTCTTGCTTTCAGAATTCTCTATTTATCTCTTGGATTTTTACATACTCAATGTATGAGTCTCTAAGTAGATATGTTTTGAATACATTGTGCTTCATGTATACATATATTTATATCTCATAAGACTTGGGAAATGATTATCCATTATTTTCTCAAATATTCTTTCTTTCCCTACTCTTCTCTTTCTGAAATTCACATGACACACACGTTGGTGCACTTTGTGCTATCATTCAATTCCCTGAGCCCCTGCTCAAATTTTTTGCCATCATATTCTCTCTGTTCTACTGTTCTTTTCAATTTCAGCTATTCTGTCTTTCAATTCATTTATTCTTCCTTCTGGCCTTTAAAACACATTGCTGTATGCCTCTAATGTATTTTTAGTCTCCGTTGTGCCTCTCATTCCCATAAACACACTTATGTTTCTATTCAAGCTTTCAAATCCTTTGAGCACACCCAGTGCCTTCTCTTTTTTTTTTCCTTTTTTTCTCATTTTCTTTTAAATATTACACTGAAAAAATATGAGGACAAATGAGTTTATATAGCTATGAGACTCCAAAAAAAGAGGTGGGAGGTCATCAGAGGGGTGATGCTTATGCACACCTCAGCAGGGTACCAGAGACAGCCAAGATAGATGGAAACCCAGGTGCTGGTTCTCCTGAGGGCTGCAGAGACCCACAGGTTCTATAGTTATGGCAGATGGCCTGGTGTCTTCGTAATGTCTTTTATCTCTTTACCCACATTTTCCTTCAGCTCCTTGACTTGATTTAGATTGGTTTGAACATCATTTATTAGTTGTTTCAAATCTAGTGTGTAATCTGGTGTTTTGATTTATTCCTTTGACTCGGCAAAATTTTCCTGTTTCTTAGTATGGCTCATAGTTCTTTGCTGATGTCTAGGCATCTAATTATGATGGAGAGTTTACTCTGATGTCCAGTTTCTTTATCTTGCCTAGGATATAATTGTTGTTTATAGTCTTTTTGTGATGGCTCCTTTTTGATTCTTGATTCAACTTATTCTAGCACCTCAAAGGGCTCTGTAAAAGAGTGAAAAGGCAGCCAAATCAATGTGAGGAAATATTTGGAAATCATATGTCTGATAAGGATTTAAAAAGCATGATACATAGGGAGTTCCTACTACTCAACAACAAAAAGACAAGTGACCTCATTTTAAAAATGGGCAAAACACTTGAGTAGGCATTTGTATAAAGAAGAAACACAAGTGGCAAAAAAGTGTTCAACATCACTGGCAATTAGGGAATATCAAATCAAAACTACAATGAGATATTACTTCACATCTATTAGAATAACCACTATTAATAAGACAGAAAACTATACGTGTTGGAAAGAATGTGCAGAGGTAGGAATGATTATTCATTGTTGGTGGGAATGTAGAATGGTACAGTCACTATGGAGGACTGTTTGACAGTTCTCAAGGAAGTTGCATATATATTTGTCATATGACCAAGCAATACAACTACTAGGTATATCAATGGAGGATGACAGCAGTGACACAAACAGACTTCTGCAAACTGATGTTCATAGCAGCCTTATCCATATTGCCAAAATAATGAGGAAACACAGGTGTCCAAAAACTGATAAATGAATAAACAAACTATGGTGCATACATATGGTGGAATATTAGACAGCTGTTAAGAATAAATGAAGTCATAAATCATAGGACAACATGATGAACCTGGAGAACATTAAGTTGAGTGATGCAAGCCAGACACAGAAGGACAAATATTGTATGATTGTGCTTTCATGAGCTAAATATATTGTATAAACTCATGGACTTAATAATAGAATATAGGTCACTAGAAAATAGAATGAGGTTAGAGAATGGAAAGCTGAGGTTTAGTCTGGGCAGAATTAGTAAAAACATTGTTTGTAAATCTTTGGAAATGAATAGAAATGGTAAAAGCATGTCTTCCTGTTTGTAACTATAGTGCTAATCTATGGGTATGATAGTAGTTGAAAAGAAAAAAGTCCTAGGGAATATATATGGCCAGAAGGAAAGCTAACTAATGTAACATGGTAATGAATATCATAGTGAAGCAAGATCATGTGAAATATGAGTATGTGTAATATTGCATATATTAAACTATTTTTTGAAACTGAACACAGGTATGTTAATGTTAAAATATTTAACTATCATGCAAAAATACAAACTATGGGCAGTAGTCTACAGTAATACATTAATAATCTTTCACTAATTATAAAAACATGAACTGTACTAAGTGAAAGAATCTAGAGAAAGGTACAACATATTGTTTGACTCCATCAATATGAAATATATATACAAATAGAGAGACAGAAACAGAATACCAACTATGGATGGCAGATGAAGGATACATTGAGAAGTGTTTATTAAGGGGTAGAGTTTTTTGTTTATTTGCCTGTTTATTATTATTTTATTATTGGAATTATGCTTTAATAAGAAATGAAGTGCTAAATGCACAACTATGTGATCATACCAAATATCACTGATTGTACGCTTTGAATGGATTTTATGATTTATAAATATGTATCAATAAAAATTATTTCAAAAGAACTGTGAAGAATTAAAAGGTGCCTGCAACCTGCACAAAATAGCCCTCTGAAAATAAGGGCCCAAGTAGAATATACAATGTTTCCTCTTAATAACTGAGTTTCAGCCCCAGATAAAAGGGAATAATCCAAAATGTAAAGAGTTAAAGTTTAAAATAATAAGAAGAAAGAGCTAAAGATTAGGAGTTTCCATGCTTTGAGGAAGAACTAAAGGCATCAGAAATGGAAATCACCTAATTTTTTGAGTTAGTGCTCTGGTTGGTTGGCATCAGATCTTTGACCAGAGTATTTGAGAAAAATATAACACCAAGAAAAGAACACATAAGTAGCTGAATGTTGGAAGAAGGCATACTTATGCTGGTTGTGCCAAGGGAAAGGAAGCACAGCATTTTTTTGACACCTGGAAACACACCCTAGTTATCAATCAACTGATTATTTTTTATTATTTATTATATAACTTGTTCAATAAACTTAACTGGGGTTATGATCTATAAACAGAAATGTGCATAAATCATGAGTCTATAGATCCAGGAATTTCCACAAAGAGAAAAGCCCCATGAATCACTCCCCAATCAACAATGAGAACATGGTCAGCACCCCAAGACTCTCCCAATCACGAGGCCCCTGTGTCTCCCCAGAGGAAACGGGGATAAAGACCTCCCAAACCTTAGTATAGTTTTGTCTCTTTTGAATTTGACATAAATAGAAACATAGTATATGAGAAAAAAACCTGTCCAGGGACCCACTTATGTGGTGCAGACCAGTTCCCAAGGACTTGGAGTAGAGGACCAGGGAGACACCAAGAACCCTCTTATTTTTTCCTGGTATGCACTTTCCTGGCCTGACAACAGATGGCGCTCTTTGACAAGCAAACCTCTTTGCTTAAACAATCTCTGCTCAAGCCCAGTGGAGAATTCTTTCAATGAAACCATGAGCTGTCAGGTTGTGCCTAAGCAATGTCTGGGAAAGGTTCCCTCTGGGTGGGCCAAGCCTCACAGTAACAATACACTGATTACCTCTCAGCTGCCCCCTCAACTTTCCCAGGGAGGAAACAAATCTCTCCCCTCTGTATCAACAGCAGCCAGTCCTGGTCAATAAGGAGGGGCTTTGAGAAGTTAGGATATCTTTAGTTCTCCACCAGCACCCAGGTGGGAACAGTGGCACAACCATGCCCAGTCTGGATGGGTGGAAAGTGTGGCACCCAGCAGACCAGATTTGTCAGCCAGAAGCTGGACTGGCAGTAGGCTTGTCTCTGCCCCTCCCCTTTCCTGGGGCATGGAGCCGGCAGCCCTCTCATCCATAGCCATCCACTAGGGACTGGATGACCCAGAGCTGTGTGCTCTGTGAGTGGGGTCGGGTGCCTCCAGCAGCAGTGGCATGAGTTACTCAAGGATCCTCTCTGCAGAGTCTCCTCCTCCTCACCCCTCTCTCTTCTGGGGGCTGCCTAGCCCTCTCCTGATCTCCAGATCCCTAGAACTGTTCTTCCAGACAGTTGCTGCCTGTCCTCTCACCATTTTTCAGGAGAGAAGTGATTCCTGTAACTGTGTGGTCTTCTATATTCTCACATTCAGATGAATGTGTTGAATTCATGACTTACCCCTATTTGGATGACCAGCTCTCACATGTATGAAGCTTTTCATTGATGTCATGGTGGGTGTGTTCTTGTAGACATGCTGCATGGATATCATCTCTTGTTTACCAAGGCCTTCTTCCCTGCCTGAAATAATGACAAAAATTAAATTGGTAGAGGGTGATGGACTAACAGGCAGAGCTGAACTCTCTCACAAAAACAATGGAGAAAGAGCCAAAAGCTGGCTGAGGGACCTGCTTTGGGGAATCAGCAGACCAAGACAGTGCTCACAAGTACAACACCAAGGAGGGTGAGGGACAGAGATGAAGAAGCTGAAAAGACAAACATGAGACACCAAGCCCTGTGGTGGCCAGGAAGGGCTCCTACCCCCATGCACAAGATATTGAGCTTTGTTAAAACCCCTAGCTCACTACAGCCAGCTGAGAGGGAACACATCTTCCTCCCTGTCAGCTGTTTCAAGGGAAAAGGGAGAGGAGGTGAGGTGCTCTTCTTCAGTGAATTCTGCCTGCAGAGCCCCCTTTGAACCTCCAATCTGGAATTCAACACAGGAACACAGGCAATTTGAGACTGACATGCTGGAAAGGTGTGAGGACTAGCACCATCTCTTGGCCGGTCTGGAGATTGCATGGATAAACACTTCACACAGTCTGTATCCAACCCCTGGGAGAGAATCTTTGCCCCACTAGGTGAGGCTTTGGCCTGATTTTGAAAACTTAAGCTGGGCAATTTTAAAGACAGTGTACAAGTTGAACCAAATGTCTAAGAAGTGCTGTAAAAAAAAAAAGCCCATAAAAACAATAGGCAAGACAGAGAAATCGGCCATTAGAGTAAATTCACCAACATATTCGGATGCCTAGACATCAGCAAAAACATTACAAGCCATACTAGGAACCAGGAGGAGATAGCCCAGCCAAAAGGACAAGCCGGTTATCCTGAAGACATACAGGATTTAAGACAATAAATCAGTCATAATCACACAACTCTTCTAAATCAATTCAAAGAATTTAAGGAAACTATGACTAAAGAAATAAAGGATATTAAGAAGACCCTGGAGGAGTGGAGGTGGCTCAAGTGGTTTGGTGCCTCTATCCCATATGGGAGGTCTCAGGTTCAGATTCCTAAAAAAAAGATGAAGAGACACAGAGAGCACACAATGAGCAGGCAGCAAGCACAAACAACAAGGGGAAAGGGAAAAATAAAATCTTTAAAAAAAAAGAAGACACTGGGAAAGCATAAAGAATAATTTCAAAGCCTGCAAAGAAAAGTAACAGACCTTATGGGAATGAAAGACACAATAGATGAGATTAAAAATACATTACAGGCATATAAAAGCAGATTTGAATTGCTTGAAGACAGATTTCATGATTTTGAAGACAGAACATCTGTACTGGAAAACACAGGAGAACAGAGTCAAAAAAGAAAAAAAAAAAAAAGGAACAGAGTCTCAGGGAATTGAACGACAACAGGAAATGCTCAAACATTTGTTATTATTGGAGTCCCAGAAGGAGAAGTGACTGGAAAAGGGGCAGAAAGAATATCTGAAGAAATAATGTCCAAAAACTTGCTAAGCCCTATGAAGGACATGAATATCAATATCCAAGAAGGACAACACACCCCAAAGGGAATAAATACGAAAAGCCCTACCCCGAGACACCCACTCTTCAGAAAGACAAATATCAAACTAAAGAGAGGATTCTGAAAGCAGGAAGAGAAAAGCAAAGCATCCCATACAAGGGAAACTTGAGAAGATTAAGAGCGGACCTCTCATCAGAAACCAGGGAGGCGAGAAGAAAGGAGTACGATGTATTAAGGTACTGAAGGAGAAAAACTGCCAGCCAAGAACACTGTATCCAGCAAAGCTGTCCTTCAAAAATGAGGGTTGGTTCAAAGTCTTCAAAGACAAACAAAAACTCATAGAATATGTTACCAAAAGGCCAGATTTTCAAAAGATACTAACGGAGGTGCTGCAGCCTGAAAGGTAAAATTAAAGGGCCAGAGATTTGCAGAAGTGTTTATAAATGAAGATTATTAGGAAGGCTAAACTAAAGTATGAGAAGACAGACAATAGAGCGATATGACAGCAGAGAGGTGAAGGACAAGGTGGATGCAGCAAGTCATGCCTGTACAGGAATAGCACTGAATGTTAATGGATTGAACTTCCCTATCAAAAGGCATAGACTGATAGAAGGGATTAAAAAGCACCTGAACTCTGCATATGTTGTCTACAAGAGACCCAGCTCAAGTGTAAGGACACCGCCAGGTTAAAAGGGAAAGGTTGGGAGAAGGTATTCCATGCGAATAGCAACCAAAGAAGAGCTTCAGTAGACCAGATCGATGCAATTTAAGAATCTTACAGAATATGAGAAATAAGTGGTCAGTGGATCTGGAGCAAGGGCCACGCGGGGCGGGAGTGTCCGCAATTGTCGGCTGCAGGTAGCCCAGCTCTGGGCGGCTTTGGGCAGGACTTGGGGGGAGGTAGGAGAGGAGACCCCGCGGCGGCAGAACCGCGCAGACCCCGCGCTCAGAGTGCCCTGGCCTTGGCGCCTGCTGCGGAGCCCCAGCTGGCCCAGCACTGCCCGGGACCCCGCGGCAGCACAGAGGTCTAGGGCGCCCTCTGCTCACAGCCCACGGGGTCCCGGGGGCCCCGCCACGCGGATCCCACCCAGACGGCCTCCATCCGGCTTCCGACACCCCACATGTGCGGGAACACCCTGGGCTGTGCCCTCAGGACCTCCGCGCAGCCCCCGCCTGCTCAGTCCCCGGGCAGCCCCGCGCCCACCTCACCACGCACAGCCCCACTCCCACCCCGCCCGCCCCGCGGGACCCAGCTTTCCTACCCCCCACCGCCCGCGCCTCCCGGCGTCCCCTGCGGCGACGGCGCCTCCTCCGCAGCCCGGGGGCCCGACCCCGGGGGCGCCGCCCACCCAGAAGAAGGGACTCAGCCCCGGCCAGAGGCAGGGGGCGCCCGAGGCAGGCTGCGGCCAGCACCGCGCCTCTGTCCCGCACTCTCGCCCCGCGCCGGTACCCTTAGTCTCCCCGCCCCGCGCCCCGGGCCCGCCCCCTCGTCTCCAGCCCGCGCCCCGGGCCCGCACCCCTCGTCTCCCGCCCCGCGCCCCGGTCCGCTCCCTCGTCTCCAGCCCGCGCCCCGGGCCCGCCCCCTCGTCTCCCCTCCCCCCGCCCCGGGCTGCAGCTCCCAGAGCCCCGAGCGCCGCGGGGCGCGGCAGGTCCGGGGCTGGGCGGGGGCAGGCGGCGGGGCCCCGAGACAAGAGGCCTGGGGGCGGGAACTGGGGGCCTCGGGCCGCAGCCCCGGGGTCTGGGGCACAGCGGGACTCCGGGGTGCCCGGGAGTCGGAGCCCTGGGGGCGGCAGCGCCCCCTCCCCAGGGGCAGTGGCGGGGCCTCCGCTCCCCCGGAGCCGCCGCTGGGCCCGGCCCTCAGGAGCGGCGCCTGCCGGTCTGGTTCCGTATCAGAGGTAGTGGTGACACGGGACCGTGCGCGACCACGACTGAAGGGGCCAGCGCACAGCGCGGGGTCCCTCCCCGCGCTCGACTGTCTCCTCTGGAGGAATTGTAGAACGTGTCGACGTGAACCAACAGCGTCGGTGCAGGGAGACGGGTGTGAAAATCCAGCGCCCTCAGGGATCTGACAGTTCCCTCGTCTTGAACCCACTTTCCCGGCGGGAGCTCCGGGACTCGGGGTCCCCCGGCCTCGCCGCCAGCCCTCCTCGGTCTCCTGTGCTGAGTCTTCCTGTTTCCCCGAAGTCTTTCTGCTGAAGGGTTCCAGACCTCCTCTCTTCTCCAGCTGTAAAGCTCACACCCAGGAATGTAAATGCCACCTAACACCGTCTCTGCGCCAGGAATTCCCAAATTTATACCCACAGCCCAGGACGCGCCACATTCAAGACAGATGCCCACCAGGGGGCAGGGCGGAGGGGCGGGTCAAGGAGAGAGGGAGGGAGAGAGAGGGGGAGAGAGGGAGAAGGGGAAAGAGGGAGAGGGAAGACAGGGATGGGGGGAACAGGGGAAGAGGGAGAGGATAGAGGGAGAGGGGCAGAGAGGAAGAGGAAGAGAGGGAGAGGGGGGCAGATAGAGAGGGGGAGAGGGAGGGGGACAAGGAGGAGGGAGAGAGGGAGAGGGGGAGAGAGAGAAGGAGAGAGGGAAGGAGAGAGGGGAGAGAGAGGGACAGAGGAAGGGAGAGAGAGGGAGCGAGTGCGCCGGGCCGGCGTGTCACCCGCACTCGCAGGCAGCCCCCTCCACCTTGACCAGACCCGACCAGCTCAGCTCCCCGATAGGAGCATACCCGGCAGCTGAGGGGTACCCCCGAGGCCGCCGCGGATCCTGCAGGGCCCGCGCCCGCGTCCCGCCAGCCTCCCGCTGCCAGCCCGAAGGGAGGCGGCCGAGGCGGGCGCTCAGCGGGCCCTGCGCTGCGGGCACCGGGCGGGGGCTCCTCGCCCCACACTCCACGGGGACTCGGGCACCCACAATGCGGGTTCCAATCATCATCTGGAAAGTCGCCACCGGTTTTCTTATGGATCCTGAGGCTTTCCGTTAGCTGCATAGATATTTCTGAGGTAGCCTGGATATCAGCCCTTCCAGGACGCGTGGCTCCGTCTGTTTTCTCCCGCTGAGGGGACGGCCCTTTCACCACCAGGACTAAGCCCTTTGAAGCGCAAAGGTGTTGAAGGCTGAGGAAGCCCCATTTCTCCTTTCCCCTTCTTTGCTCCTGCTCTCAGTGGAACATTTAGGAAACCACCACCTTCCACAAGTCTTGAAGAGGTATGCCTGTGTTTTATTGGATGAATTTTATGGTTCTACTCTTATATTTCGGTCTTTGATCCATTTTGAGTTAGTTTTTGTATAAGGATTGAGATAGGGATCCACTTTCTTTCTTTTGGATATGAGTATCAAGCTCTCCCAACACCATTTTTTAATAAACTGCTCTGCCCCAGCTGGGGGGCTTGACTGCCTTGTCAAAAATGACCTGACCTGTGATGCCAGGGTCTGTTTCTGAGCCATCCATTCTGTTCCATTGGTCTATATGAATATCTTTATGCCAGTATCATGTTCCTTTTAACACTGTAGATAGGTGATGTATTTTTAATTTTATTTATAGGTGGAATATATCATTTACTCTTTTTCTGATTGTTCCCTTTATTTTTAAAGAAGTTTTAAATTACATAAAAGTTACATACATACAGGGAAATCCCATATACCCCATCCCCTACTCTTCATATATTATCCCATTAGTAACATCTTTGATGAGTATGGTACATTTGTTACATTTGATGAACAAATATTGAAGCATTGCTGCTAAGCATTTCCATTGTATACTTTATGGTTTACACTTTGCATTGTACAATTTTATAGGTTTTGACAAAGTGTGTAATGGCCTGTATCTCACTGCAAAATCCTGCAGAACAATTCCAATGCCCTAAAAAGGCCCTACGTTCCACCTATTCTTCCTTCCCCCTCCACTCGGAACTTACAGTAACCACTAAGTTTCAATTATTTAAAATAAGGTTCAGAGTTACATGCATTAATATTGAGGGCCTCATATATTGGTCTGTTTTCTTTTATTAGGCACTGCCTATGGAGAGATTATTGCCCCTCTATTTGAGAACGTAGCAGGACTCCCCAGGATAGGAGTTTATTATTTCTTGCTTACTGTGTGAATCTGTGTAAATCTTCACCCACTCAGGCACACCCTTTCCTATGTATCCCCCACCACTGACATCCAGAACCAATGACCTTCCCCTGCCATATTTGCCAAAAGAACATTCCCACCACTTTAGTTTCAAGCACAGATTTATACATCCCCAGAGTTCACCTATTCCTTCCTCCAGTCCTCCCCGCAGTTGCACAGACAGTTCCACCCGGCCCACATCCTGATTGGCCTCACACTCCAGCCCTGTCCACCCCACCCATCTGGGCTCCACCTTCACCCCATTTACTTCAACACAGGCTCTGCCCAGGGTGAGCATCCACTCACCCAGGACCCTCCCTTCTGTCTCCTAATAACCTCGGCTCTATATGCTTAGGTCATATCAGTGAGGTTAATGACAGGCTTACACAACTCAACCAAGTTTTTATGTTTTTATTCAAGGGTGTTTTTAAATTTTTAATTATTCTTTATATTTTCAATTATTAAATGTACAAAATAAAGTTTAAAAAAAAATAAGGTTTTCAGGACTCAACCATGTTGTCACATGTCAATATTTCATTCCCTCTTAAAGTTGAGTAAAACCATTGTATGGAAATACCACATTTCACATATCCATTCACATATTGATGGCCACTTGGGTTGAGTCCAAGTTTTGACAATAGTGAATAATACCGCTATGAACACTGGTGTGCATAAATCTGTTCCTGTCCCTACTTTTCTTCTTCTGGGTATATGCCAGAAGTGAGAATGCTGATCCTATGGCAATTGTGCAGTTACCTTCCTTAGGAGCTGCAACACCATCCTCCACAGAGGCTGCTTCATTCTACAATCCCACCAGCAGGTATGATGGTTACCTTTCCTCCACATCCTCTCCCATACTCATAGTTTTCTGGGTTTTTTTTTCTATTTTTTAAATCATTCTATTTTGTTTTAGTTTTCTGTTTTTTGATAATACAACACCAATAGGTATAAGATGGTATCTCACTGTACTCTTGATTAGCATTTCCCTAATAGCTAATGATGTTGAGTATCTTTTCATGCGCTTTTTAGCCATTTGTATGTATCTCCTCTTTGGAAAAGTGTCTATTCAAATCTCTTGCCCATTTTTATAAAACAGGTTGCCTTTTAATTCTTGAGTTATAGGATTTTTTTAAATTTATGCTTGATATTAAGCCCTTATTGGAGAAATTGTCCCCAATATTTTCACCCATTCCAGAGTTTGACTTTCCACTTTCTCAACAAACTCTTTTGAAGTGCAGACATTTTTTTATCTTGAGGAGGTCCCATTCATCCCTTTTTCCTTTTGTTGCATGCAATTTGAGTGTAAAGTTCTGGGGATGGGAGACAGGCACCAGAATTTTAAAATCCCAAAATTATTTCAAACTGCAGAGAGAACTGATATTGACTGACTCACAGATGAGAGGCCACATGGGAAACATCTACCTCTACAATATGGAGATGGTCACAAATACAAAATTTCCATATATTTTAATTACAGGCATTTCCTCTGTATATTTTTTATTTTGAGTTTGTTTGTTTACAATTGTTTAAATGACAGTGGAAGACAGCAGAAAACATGTGTTTTGCTGGTACTGGAAATACAAGTCTTAAAAAGATATAAGCAATGGATTCAGTTCACCAAAGGCTAATTTTTCTCATGCTATTCTTTTCACAATTGAATAAAAACATACATTTCTCAAATGTGCAGGATACATACAAATTTTTTTTGAATCATACAATATGTTGCACAATATATTTGGTTCATAATAAAGCAAATATAGCCAGATGGCTTCCTTTGCTCAACATAATGTTCTCCAGGTTCATCCATGTTGGCATATGCTTTACTACTTCATTTCTTCTTACAGCTACATAACATTCCTTCATGTGAATACACCACAGGTTGTTCATCCATTCCTCAGATGATGGACACCTGGATTGTTTCCAACTTTTGGCAATTGTCAATAATGGCACTATGAACATCTATGTGCAGATTTCTGTTCATGTCACTGCTCTCAATTCTTCTGGATATATATCCAGTAGTGGTATTGCAGGGTCAAGTGGCAAGTCTATGTTCAACTTCCTTAGGAACTGCCAAACAGTCCTCCACACTGACTGTACCATTCCATATTCTCTAAAACAGTGAATAAGTATTCTTATCTCTCCACATCCTCTCCAACACTTGTACTTCTCTGTCGTTTTAATAGTGGACATTCTGATAGGTGTGAAACGATATCTCATTGTAGTTTTGACTTGCATTTCCTAATCATAGTGATTATGAGCTTTTCCTCATGATGTTTTGTTTTATATTTTTTCTTTGGACAAATGTCTATTCAAGACTTTTGCTCATTTTTTAATTGGGTTGTTGTCTTTTTATTGTTGAGTTGTAACATCCCTTTATATATCCTGGTTATTAAAATCTTATGGGACATGTGATTTCCAAATATTTTCTCCCATTGAATTGGCTGCCTTTTCACCCTTTTGACAAAGTCTGGTGAGGTGCAAAAGTGTTTAATTTTGAGGTGGTCCCATTTATTTACTGTCCTTTGTTGCATATGCTTTGGGCAAAGAAACCATCAAACTACAAGATCTTGAAGATGTTTCCCTACACTTTCTTCTAGGAGTTTTAGGGTCTTAGGTTTTATATTTAGGTCTTTGGTTCATTTTGAGTTGACTCTTGTACAGGGAGTGAGATAGGGATCCTCTTTCATTCTTTTGGTTATGGATATTCTGTTGTCTCAGCACCATTTGTTGAAGAGACTCTTTTGTCCCATTAACATTAATTTGGTAGGGTTGTCAAAAACAGGGTTTATTTCTGGATTCTCAAATCTATTCCACTAATAGATGTGTCTGTCTTTATGCCAGGACCATTCTGTTTTGACCATTGTAGCTCTGTAATATCTTTCAAGGTCAGGCAGTGTAATTCCTCCCATGTTGCTCTTCTTTTTTAGAGTGCTTTTGGCCATTCATGTTCACTTTCCCTTCCAAATGAATTTATTAATTGCCTTTTCTCATTCTGTAAAGTACACTGTTGGGATTTTGATAGGTATTGCATGGAAACTGTAGATCAATTTAGGTAAGACTGATATGTTCATGATACATATTCTTCCAATCCTTGAACTTGGAAAGGCTTTCCATTTGATTAGGTCTTTTAAATTTTCTTTTAGCATTGTTCTGTATTTTTCTGCAATAGGTCCTGTACTTCTTCAGTTAAATTAATTCATAGTTATTTGAGTCATTTTGTTGCTATTGTAAATGGAATTTTTCACCTGAATTCCTCCTCAGACTGTTCAGTACTCATGTACAAATACATTACTGATTTTTGCATGTTTTTTTTTTAAAGATTTATTTATTTATTTAATTCCTCCCCCCCCTCCCCTGGTTGTTTGTTCTTGGTGTCTATTTGCTGCGTCTTGTTTCTTTGTCCGCTTCTGTTGTCGTCAGTGGCACGGGAAGTGTGGGCGGCGCCATTCCTGGGCAGGCTGCTCTTTCTTTTCACGCTGGGCGGCTTTCCTCACGGGCGCACTCCTTGTGTGTGGGGCTCCCCCACGTGGGGGACACCCTTGCGTGGCAAGGCACTCCTTGCGCGCATAAGCACTGCGCATGGGCCAGCTCCACACGGGTCAAGGAGGCCCGGGGTTTGAACCGCGGACCTCCCATGTGGTAGACGGACGCCCTAACCACTGGGCCAAAATCCGTTTCCCTGATTTTTGCATGTTGATGTTGTATCCTGCCACTTTGCTGAACTCATTTATTAGCTCAAGAAGCTTTGTCATTGGTACTTCAGAATTTTCTAAATATAGGTTCATGTCATCTGCAAACAGTGAGAGTTTTACTTCCTCCATTCCTATTAGGATGTCTTTAATTATTTTTTTCTTGCCTAATTGCCCTAGCTAGAACTTCTTGTACAATAGTAAATAACAATGGTGACAGTGGGCATCCTTGTCTTGTTCCCAATCTTAGAGTGAAAACTTTCAACTTTTCCCCATTGAGTGTGATGCTGGGTCTGGGTTTTTCATATATGCTTTTTATCATATTGAAGAATTTTTCTTCTACTCCTATCTTTTGAAGTGTTTTTATCAAAAAAGGATATTGAATTTTGTTAAATGCCTTTTCTGCATCAATTGCCATCATTGTGTGCATTTTTCCCCTTTGATTTCTTAATGTGGTCTATTATTGCTGATTGATTTTCTTATGCTGAACCAGCCTTGCATACCAGGAATAAATCCCACTTGGTTGTGATGTATATGTCTTTTGATGGGCTATTGGATTCTCTTTGCAAGTATTTTGCTGAGAAATTTACATCTATGTTCATTAGAGAAAATGGTCTCTAATTTTCTTTTCTTGTAGTAGCTTTATGGCTTTCTTATTAGGGTGATGTTGGCTTCATAAAATGTGTTAGGTAATTTTCTCTCCTCTTCAATTTTTTGGAAGAGTTTATATACGATTGGTGTTAATTCTATTTGAAGTACTTGGTAGAATTCATCTGTGAAGCCATCTGGTCCTGGACTTTTCTTTGCTGGAAGATTTTTGATGACAGATTCCATCTTAAATGTGATTGGTTTATTAAGTTCTTGTATTTCTTGTAGTGTCAGTGTAGGCTGTATGTGCATTTCTAAGAATGTGTACATTTCATCTCAGTTGTTTGTTTTGTTGACAAAGTTTCTCATAATATCCTCTTATGGTCCTTTTTATTTTGGAGGGGTCAGTTGTAAATTTCCCCATTTCATTTCTGATTGCCTTTATTGGCATCTTTTATCAAAGAGCCATCTTTTGGTTTTGTTCTCAATTTCATTTATTTCTGTTCCAATCTTTATTATTTCTTCCTTTCTGTTTCCTCTAGGATTGGTTTGCTTTTCTTTTTCTTGTTTCTCTAGTTGTTTAGTTAAATCTTTGAGTTTACCTCTATCTTCTTTTTTAATATAGGCATATAAGGCTATAATTTTCTCTATCAAGACTGCCTTCACTGTATCCCATAAGTTTTAATAAGGTGTGTTCTCATTTAATTTGTCTCAATATATTTACTGATTTCACTTGCAATTTCTTCTTTGAGTACTGATTATTTAGGAGAGTATTCTTCAGGCTCCACACATTTGTGAATTTACTTTTTTCATGTCTATTATTTATTCCCAGTTTCATTCCATTATGATTTGAGAAGGTGCATTGTATAATTTCAAACTTTTTATATTTATTGAAAACTGCATTGTGCCCTAACATGTGGCCTATCCTGGAGAAAGATCCATGGGTACTTGAGAAGAAAGTATAATCTACTGAGTTTGGCCACAATGTTCTGTATATGTCTGTTAGGTCTAGTTCATTTATCATATTGTTCAGGCTCTCTGTTTCCTTGTTGGTTTTCTGTCTATTTGTTCTACCTAATGATGTGAGTGGTGCATTGAAGTATCCAATGATTATTCTAGCGATGTCTATTTCTCCCTTCAGTTTTGCCAGAGTTGATGAATGCAAAGCTATGTAATTAGGCTGAGAGCCATGGATTGTGCATTATGGATGGAGTGTGTGGAGCACAGTTAATAAAACTTTTAAAAAGAAAAAAAATCTAGCACGAATGTCATTCAATTCCTTGCTTAGGTGTTAAGAATTTGGAAGATTTTCTTGAATATTCAAATCCAACACTGGTGCCTACCCTGGGCTCACAAAAATTTATTTTTCTAACATCAAAGTATGATCTACTTATATATTATAACCTATTTTTATTGACAGCTACTCTCCCAGTTGTTGACTCATGTGGAGTAGAAATCATGTATGTCAATGTCTTCTTCTATACTAGTTCTTGGCAAAAAGAGCAGCTCAAGAATTGTATTGATGGAATTACAGATTCTTTCCTTCAGGCATTTTGTGACATTTAAGAAAGAAAACATCCATGAGGTAGTATTCAAGATTAAGAAGTAAGTGTTAGCATAAAGACAGGCAGATTGACCAATGGAGCTTAATAAAGAACTCAGAAATAAACTCTCACAGCTACAGTCAAGTGATTTTTGACAAGGCTGTCAAGTCCCCCCAGCTGGATCAGAACAGTCTATTCAACAAATGGTGCTGGGAAAACAATAGCCATATCCAAAAGAAAGAAAGATGACCCCTATCTCACACCTTACACAAAAATTAACTCAAAATGTATTAAGGTTCTAAATATAAAACCAACAACCATAAAAATCCTAGAAGATGTAGAGAAACATCTTCAAGATATTGTGGTGGTTGGTGGTTTCTTAAACCTTACACACAAAGCACAAGCAATAAAGGAAAATATAGATAAATGGGAACTCTCACAATTAAACACTTTTCTACCTCAAAGGAATTTGTCATAAGGGTGAAAAGGCAGGCAAGTCAATGGAGAAAATATTTGGCAATCACATATCAAATAAGTATTTAATATCCATGATATATAGATATTATATAGCTCAACAATAATAAGACAAATTACTGGATTTTAAAAATGAGCAAAAGATTTTAAAGAGACAATTGTTCAAAGAGGAAATACAAATGGAGAAAAAACACATGAAATATTGCTCAACATCATTAGAGATTAGGGAAATTCAAATCAAAACTAAAATGAGAGGGAAGCACCTGTGGCTCAATCAGTTGGGTTCCTGTCTATTATATGGGAGGCCCTGGGTTCACATCCTGGGGCCTCCTTGTGAAAGGAGGCTGGCCCACATGCTGCAGAGTGCCACCTGGCCTGCAAGCACCACCGAGTGCCACCCAGCCTACAAATGCTGCAGAGTGCTTCCCAGCCTGCAAGCATTGTGGAGAGCAGATTCAGTAAGGTGATGCAAGAAAAAAAAAGGGAGAAAAGCAAAAACATGAAGAACATGCAGCTAATGGACACAGAGAGTAGACAGCAAGCAAGCCACAAGGGGGGGTGGTAATAAATAAAAATAAATACAGACACAGAAGAAGACACAGTGAATGGACACAGAGACCAGACAGCATGCAAAAAAAAAAAAAAAAAAGCCACAAGGGGGGAGATTAAAAAAGAAACTAAAATGAGAGGGAATTGTGGAAAGATGGTATTAGTCTAGGCAGGCAAGACTCAATTCTCTCACAAAAACAATGGAGAAAGGGCCAAAAGCTATCTGAGGGAACTGCTTTGGGGGTCAGCAAACCAGTACAGTGGTACACAAATCCCAGGAGGGTAAGGTACAGAAGGAGGAAGAACCCAGAACAACATATGTCAGTTCCCAAAGGCCTACAGTGTCTGGGCTGGGTCCCCGGCCCCATCCCAAAGATATTAAGCTGGGGTAAAACCCCTGGCTCACTGCAGCTGACTGAAAGGGGAACAGACATCTTCCTCCCTTTCAGCTCTTTCAAGGCAAAATGGAGGGGGAGGTGGGGCGGCTTTTCATCAGTGAATTTGGCCAGCAGAACCCAATAAGAAAACTCTGGACAGACCTAGACACAGGAAAGCCAAGACCGAAACCTCCTTGGAAATGTGTGCTGTTCAGCGCCATCTGCTGACACATCTGAAAATTGCATGGGAAAATAATTTTCTGGTTTTCCCTGTATCCTATATATCCTAACCCCTGGGAGAAAAGTTGTATCCCATTAGTGAGTTCCTGGTCCGATTTTGATAACCTAAGATCGGTGACTTTTTTTTTTTTTTAGATGGGAGAACACAAATGTAGTCTCCCACCACCACAAATTAGGCAGGAGGTTTTCCCATGCTTGGAGAAATTGCACATCCAGAGTGGAATGGATAGGCCTTACCCTGGGGAAAACCACCTTCAGGATCTTTGTTTCTCTCCTGCTAGGTAAGTAGAGAGAAATTTTAAGAATATAGATTAAGTTGAAACAAATACCAAAGAAGAGTTGTGGAAAAAATTAAAAAGCAAAAGAGAATTTGGTCATCAGAGTAAATTCACCAACCTATTCAGATGGTTAGACATCAGCAAATAATGAAAAGCCATACTAGGACACAGGAAGGGGTGGCTCAGCCAAAGAAAAATGAAATGACCTGAAGAGATACAGAATTTAAGACAATTAATAAGTGATAACCACACAGCTCTCCTAAATCAATCCAAATAATTTAAAGAAAACAAGGCTAAAGAAATACAGGATATTAAGAAGATACTGAGTGAGCATAAAGAACAATTTGAAAGTCTGCAAAAAAAAGTAACAGACCTCATGGGAATGAAAGACATGATGGATGAGATTAAAAATACATTAGTGACATATATGAGCAGATTTTAATTGCTCTAAGACAGAATTAGTGGTTTCAAAGTCACAGCATCTGAACTGGAAAAGTCAGGAGAACAGAAAGGAAGAGAATGGAAAAAATGAAACTGAGACTTAGGAAATTGAGTGAAAATTGTATGGGAAGCAGACTTGGCCCAGTGGATAGGGCATCCGTCTACCACATGGGAGGTCTGTGGTTCAAACCCCAGGCCTCTTTGACCTGTTTGGAGCTGGCCCATGCGCAGTGCTGATGTGCACAAGGAGTACCCTGACATGCAGGGGTGCCCCCCGCATAGGGAGCCCCACGTGCAAGGAGTGTGCCCTGTAAGGAGAGCCACCCAGTGTGAAAGAAAGTGCAGCCTACCGAAGAATGACACTGCACACTGCTGACACAAGATGATGCAACAAAAAGAAACACAGATTCCCGTGCCACTGACAACAGAAGCAGACAAAAACAAGAAACACACAGCAAATTGACAAAGAGAACACACAACTGGGGTGGGGGCGAAGGGGAGAGAAATAAATAAAATAAAAAATAAAAATAAATAAAAATAAAAATTGGAAATGTTTATGCACATTATCAGTGCTCCAGAAGAAGAGACTGGGAATGGGAGAGAAAGAATATTTGAGGAAATAATGATTGAAAACTACCCAACCCTTATGAAAATCATAAATATCAATATCCAAGAAGGACAATGCACCCCACACACAATAAATCTGAACAGGCCTACCCTGAGATACCTACTATTCAGAATGACAAATATCAGAGACAGAGGATTCTGAAAGTATCAAGAGAAAAGCAAAGCAATACATACAAAGGATACTCAATAAGCTTAAGTGCCAAACCCTTGTCAGAAACCATGGAGGAGAGATGAATTCTATATCTGGCAAAACTGTACTTCAAAAATGAGGGTGAGTTCAATGTCTTCAAAGACAAATAAAAATTGATGAAATATGTTACCAAAAGACCATAATTACAAGAGATACTAAAGGGAGTGCTAAAGCCTGCAAGGAAAAAACATGGATGAGAACTGGAGAAGCATATAGAAGAAAAGATTATTAAGAAGGGTAAAGTAAAGGGGAAAAAGAGAATAGAATGATATGAGAGAAGTGAAGGACAAAAGGGATGAAATAAGTAATGCCATTATAGTAAGAACATTAAATGTTAATGGCTTAAACTCCACAATCAAAAGACAGGGACTGATAGAATGAATTTTTAAAAATGAGCCATCTATATGTTTTCTAAAAAGATATAAGGTCACAAGCAGGTTAAATGTAAAAAGTTGGAAAAAGATATTTCATGCAAATAGTAACCAAAAGAGACTGGAGTAGTCATATTAGTATTGGACAAATAGATTTCAAGTGCAAAACTGCTATTAAGGATGAAGATGGTCATTACATATTTTATTTATTTTGTTTTTTATATATATTTTAAAAGAGGTAATTCCCCAAGAAGAAATAGCTATACTAAATATTTATGCACGTAACATGAGTGACCAAAGATACATGAGGAACACACTGGTAAAAGGGAAGGGAGAAATAGATGCCTCTATAATAACAGTTGGAGACTTCAATATACTCTCCTCAGTATTGGATAGAACATCAGGACAGAGAGTAAATGAATAAAGAGAATGAACATAATATGATAAATGGAACTAGACCTAACAAACAACCACGGAGCACTGAATCCCCAAACAGCAGGGTATACTTTACTTTTCAAGTGTTCATTGATCCTTCTCAAAGAGGAACATCTGCTGGGTCACAAGACATGTCTCAATAAATTTACAAGGAGTGAAATTATACAAAATACTTTCTCTGATCATAACAGAATGAAGTGGAAATCAATAATGGATGGAAAAAGCAAAATTCATAAATATATGGAGATTAAGCAACAATTTCAAAGAAATTGCAAGAGAATTCAACAAATATTTTGAGATGAATGAAATGAGAACACAAAATATCAAAGGTTTTAGGACACTGCAAATTCAGTGTTAGATTAAAAAAGAAGAAAGACCTAAAATTCAAGATCTAACTGCATGCCTGGAAGCAATAGAAAAAAAAAAAACCCAGCAAAGTAATGCCAAACCAAGTCAAAGGAAAGGAATAGTAAAGATCAGAGCAGAAATAAATGAAATGAAGAACAAAGAAACAATACAGAGAAATAACAAAACCAAAAGTTTGTTTTTTGAGATCAACAAAATTAACAAACCCTTAGATAGACTGACAAATAATAAGAAGACACAAATAAATATAACCAGAATTGGAAAGAGGGGGCATTACTACTGATTCTGCAGAAATAAAAGAGATCATAAGAGGATACTATGAACAACTGTATATGAAAAAACCAGACAATGTTGAGGAGATGGATAAATTCCTAGAAACATTTGAGTCACCTACATGGACACTGGAAGAAGTAGAAGAGCACAACATATTGTAAGAGATAGAAACAGTTGTCAAAAACCTCCAAAGAATGAAAAGCCCAGGACCAGATGCCTTCACAGGTGAATTCTACCAACCATTCAAAGATGATCTAATACCAATTTTGCTCAAGCTCTTCAAAAAAAAACTTGAGAGGGAAAGAAAACTACCAGACTCATTCCATGAAACCATCATCACCCTAATACCAAAACTAGATAAAGATGCTAAAAAAGTTAAGAAATTCCACACCAATATCTCTAATGAATAGAAATTTAAAAATCCTGAACAAAATACTTGCAAACAGAATCCAAAAGCACATTAAAGAATTATACACCATGACAAATGAGTGTTACCCCAGGTATGGAAGGGTGTTTCAACAGAATAAAATCAATTGGTGTAATAAGCCATAGTAATAAGCTGAAGAAGAAAAATCACATGATCCTCTTGATAGATGCAAAAAAGGTATTTCACAAAATATAGCACCCTTCCTTGATAAAAACACTCCAAAGATAGGAATAGAAAGAAGCTTTCTCAACATGGTAAAGTGTATATATGAAAAACCTACAGCTACCATTGAACTCAATGGAAGGACAAAGCCTTCCCGCTTCATTCTAGAACAAGACTAGGAGGCCTACTGACACCACCGTTATTTAATATGTGCTATAAAAAGACAAACTAAACAATTAAAAAATGGGTAAATGCTGGGGGAGCAGCGGCAGTTCCCCAAGTGCAATGGCAAGAACCAGGAAGGAAGGAGGGCCCAACAGTGGGCTCCTGATACTTATGGCTATGCTTTTGAGCCTATACACCTCCAATAAGAACAAGGCCTAGAGTAGCACTGTGCCTGGGAATTTCCTCCTGACAGCCTTCATGTTACTCAAATGTGGCCACTCTCACAGCCAAACTCAGCACGTAAATGCAGTGCAGTCCCCCCAGCGTGGGACATGACACCCGGGGATGAGCCTCCCTGGCACCGAGGAATCACTACCACATATCAGCTGAAGATGCAACTAGAAAAGGACCTTGAATTAAAGGTTCAACACGGATCAGCAGAATATCCCTGTCTACATATAATAACATGACTTCAAAATGCTGTTTGACCTAATGTAAGGGGGAAATGGAAAGGAAAAATGAGATTATAAGGCTATGAGTCTCTAAAAAAGAGTCTGGAGGCTGTCAGAAGGAATGCCCTTATGCACAAATGAGCAAAGTCTGAGAGACAGATAAAGTAGATACAATCCCAGGTATTGGTTCTTTTGAGGAAAAAAGAGACCCACAGGTTCTATGATCATGGCAGATGGGGTTCACTGCCATGGCAGATGGCCCTTCTCTGGAGCTGGTGTTTCTGCGTGATGGAATTGGACTCAGAGGGGATCTCTTTTCACAAGACTTGCATGCTACTTTAATGGAATTGTAGTTGGTGCTGGGGTTTTAGATATATTTAGGGGATTTGAATCTCTGGACTGATAATATGACACCCAGGCCCAGAGCCTCAACAGACTTCAGCTCCTACACTTTGATTTATTGGACTTCCCCACTCAGCTAACATGGAGTTGAAGAAGGTCAACCACCACACCATGGAGCCTAGAGTGTCTACAACTGAAAGCAGGAGGAGTGCATCCAGTATCCATGTGGAATCTAAGCTCCCACTTGACATAGATGTGCAATGGACACAACCAATCCAATGTCCACAGAGAAAATGTGGAATGGGTGTGGGAAGGGTAGCCATAGTGGCTGCTGGGTTTGGGGAATGGGAGGAAGAGATGAGATGTGGAGGCGTTTTCGGGACGAGGAGATGTCCTGGGTGGTGCTTCACGGACAATTACGGGACATTGTAGAGCCCCCCAGGGCCCACTGGATGGAACGTGGGAGAGTGTGGGCTATGATATGGACCATCGACTAGGGGTGCAGTGATACTCAGAGATGTACTTACCAGGTGCAATGAATGTGTCACGATGAGTGGAGAGAGTGTTGCTGTGGGGGGAGTGGGGGGTGGGGGCGGTGGGGTTGAATGGGACCTCATATTTTTTTAATGTAATTTTTAAAAATAAATAAATAATTTAAATTTTTAAAAAAATGGGTAAATGACTTGAAAAGATAATTGTCTGAGGAAGAAATACAAATGGCAAACAAACACATGAAAACATGTTCAACATGACTAGCAATTAGGGAAATGCAAATTAAAACTACAATGAGATCTAATTTCACACCTATTGGATTGGCTGCCATAAAATGTCAGAAACTGTAAATGTTGGAAAGGATGTGGAGAGACAGTGATGCTTATTCACTGTTGGTGGTAATGTATAATGTTACAGCTACTGTGGAGGACTGCTGGCAGTTCCTAAGGAAGTTGTAAATAGACTTGCAATGTGACCTGACAATATCATTACTAGCTGTATACCCAGAAGGACTGAGAGCCAAGACAGAGATGTCTGCACACCAAGGTTCATACTGGCACTATGCACAATTGCCAGAAGCTGGAAACAACCCATGTATCCATCAACTGATGAATGGATAAACAATCATGGTGTGTGCACATGATGGAATGCTATGCAGCTGTAAGAAGAAATGAAGTGAAGCATATGACAACATGGATGAATGTGGAGGACATTATTTTGAGTTAAGCATGCCAGACATGAAAGGATAAATACTGTATGGTTACACTATTATGGACTAAATATACTGTGTAAACTCAAGGAGTTAATAATTAGAATACAGGCCACCAGAAAACAGAATGAAGAGAAGGAATGGAAAGCTGAGGGTTAATCTGTGGCAAGTTGGTAAAAAGGTTGTTTGGAAATTTTAGGAAATGAATAGAAATGGTGAGAGCATATCATAGTGTTTGTAACTAGCATAGCTATTATATGGGTCTGACAGTGGTTGAAAGGGTAAGTCCAAGGTCATGTACATTACTAGAAGGAAAGTGAAAAACTGTAACATGGGACTGTATAACATAGTAAAACCTCATGTAAAACACAAATATGGGTGATATTGTATATATAAAACTTTTTACAAAATATAAATAAAAATAACCTAGAAAAAATGAAAAAGAATAGCAGCTATGCATGGCAGGGGAAGCATAAAGAATTGAGAAGTGCTGAGATTTTTGTTTTTTTTATTATTATTCCTATTATTGGAATGATGAAACTGCTCTAAAAATGACTGAAGTGATAATGCACAACTGTATTTACACCAAGTAGTACTTATTGAATACTTTGGCTCAATTTATGCTTTAGTAATATGTATCAATAAAATTGATTTGTTAAAAAAACCACAATGGGGCATCATTTCACACCAATTAGAATGGATTCTATTAAAAATCAGAAATCTGTAAGTGTTGGAGAGGATGTGGAGAGATAGGAACCTTATTCACTGTTGGTGGAACATAGACTGGTACTACAACTGAGGAGGACTGCCTGACAGTTCCTAAGGAAGTTTAACATAGACTTGTGGTGGGACCTGGCAATACCATTACTAGCTACATACCCAGAAGGACTGAGAGCAGGGACATCAAGAGACATCTACCTGCTGATGTTCTTAGTGGCTTTATTCATGATTGCCAGAAGTTGGAAACAATCTAGGTGTCAAACAACTGATGAATGGATAAACTGTGGTGTATATACACGATTGAATATTATGCAGCAGTAAGAAAAAATGAAGTCATGAAGCACATGACAACATGGATGAACATATAAGACATTATTTTCAGTGAAGCAAGACCCACAGAAAAGGACAAATAGTGTATCATTGTGCTATTAAGAAATATAAGGTCCTCGAGATTCATCCATGTTATCCCATGTGTTAGTACTGTATTCTTTAGTATTGTATTCCTTCTTGTAGCTGAGTAGTATTCCATTGTATGTATATACCACATTTTGTTTATCCATTCATCTGTTGATGAGCATTTGGGCTGATTCCAACTTTTGGCAATAGTGACAAATGTTGCTAGGTACATTGAAGTGCATTTATCTGTTCATGTCCTTGCTTTCAAATGGAATTGCTGGATCATATGCCAGATCTATAGTAAGTTTTGTGAGCAACTGCCAAACTGTCCTCCACAATCACTGCACCATTCTACATTCCCACCAGCAGTGCACCAGGTCTCCCATTCTTCTACACTTTCTCCACTTGTAGTCCGCTGTTTTTTAATAGCTGCCAGTCTAATGGGTGTAAGATGGTATCTGAATGCAGTTTTGATTTACATTTCCCTAATAGATAGTGATGATGAGCATCATTTTATGTTGTTTTTAGCCATTTGTATTTCTTCTTTGGAGAAGTGTCTATACAAATCACTGGCCCATTTTTAAAATGGGTTGTCTTTTTCTTTTAAGTTGTAGGATTTCTTTATATATTCTGGATATTAGGCTCCTATCAGATATATGTTTACTAAATATTTTCTCTTATTGGGTAGGCTGCCTTATGTTGATTGAAGCAAGCCACATATTGGAAGGACCTCATTGATAAGAATAAAGCAAATTGAGCAGTCTCACAGAACTAGAGTCTGGTAGATAGGTTTACAGGGAATAGAAAGAGAGAAGTTTGTGAGCCAATGCCCATAAGGATAAAATCTATAAGTAGAAGTGTGTACTTGTGCAGTGAAGGGATATGACAGGGGTGTAGTGATACTAATGGGTTGGGTGGTGCAGGTTTGGCAGGTTTGAATGGTCCATGGAACTGGGGAGAGGGTTGGGGGGGGGGAGCTGGTGAACACTGGGGATCTGTGGGTACATAGTTGAGACTACAATGTTGGGAAAGCTCTTTTGGCAATATACAAGGAAGGGTTACTGGTTTAGGGTCTTCGATGGGGATGCATTCAGGTCAGGGTGCACCTGGGGTAGGCTTCTAGGGAGTGTGCAAGGTCATTTTGCCATAGTGTGTTGTATCAGTGGGTGGAAACTCACATAAAGAGCAGGAAAGAGTTGGACTCCCATGCTAGGGAGTCACACTATGTTCTCAAATAGAGGGATGGGAGTCTCTTGAGAGCATGGTTGGTGCCTAATAGGGGAGAACAGACCAGTGTGTCAAGTCCTTGGTGTTGATGCAAACAATTATGAATCTTGTCCTTCAAGGGGTGAACCCTGGTGGTCGCTGTGGGCCACAAGGGGAGGGGAATGGAAGAATAGAATAGATGGAACAGGGGGTATTTTAGGGGTGATGAAAGTGTTCTAAATGATGGTGCAATGATGGATACAGGCCATGTTAAATATCATCAAAATTTATAAAAGTGTATGGTCAAAAATGTAAACCATAATGTAAACTATTGACCATGGCTAGTAGCTATGTTCATCAGTTGTAAGAAATGTATCATCCACATATAAAAAGGTTATAAATATGGGAAGGGGCAAAACAGGGAGGATGTTGGGTAAATGAGATCCCAGTATTTTTTTATGTGACTTTACTGTGACCTAAAAATTCTTTGAAGACAAAAAGAAAAAAAGTAAGATACTGGGGGAACAAATGGAAGAAAATGTCACTGTACATATAAGATAACACATCTTAAAATGATGAAAGGCAAAATGTCAAAAGCATATTTTTCTTAAATATTTTTCATTATTTGTTAAATCCCAAAATTTTTATTTTATTTTTATTTTAAAAAATACTCTATATTTTATTTATGTTTAAAGCTGTCATTATTATTTCATTTTCTTATTAATTTTATTTGGCTACTTTACCAGCTTCATTTTAGAGAAGTTTTGGATCACAGAAGCGTTACAACTGTGGCAGGGGAGGATCAGTGGTGCAGGGTGTCAGTGATGGGGGATACATGGGAGGAGCTTCACTGGGCATAAATATAAGGCATATAAATGTGTTCAAAGTTCATGTGGCATTGCCACAGTGGGTGGAGATTCACACAATAGCCAAAAGAATATCAAAGGCCCATCCTGGGGAGCTCTGCCACATTCTCTAATGGAGCAGGAATAATCCCCCAAGCACAGGGGCAAAGACTAGTGGAGGAGGATGGGCCATTGATACTGATGACTATGATTATGAACTTTTGCTCCTGAAATTGAAACTTGGCCTAGTGTTGTAGGATGCCTAAGAGGTACCTACTGGGAGCCTCCTTGTTGCTCCAGTGCAGCCCCTCTCTAAGCCAAAACTCAGCATATAAATGCAATAAATTCCCCCAAGGGAAATGACTTCCAGGGATGAGACTCCCTGGCACCAAGGAATTGCTACCAAGTCTCAACAAGCAGTGAATGAGTCACAATGATGAAAGAGGCTGTTTTGTGGGAGGAGCGGGGGGTGGGGGTGGGTTATGTGGGAACCTCATACATTTTTAAAAAGATTTCTTTGTTTGTTTATTTATTTTTCTCCCCTTCCTCCCCGGTTGTCTGTTCTCTGTGTCCACCCGCTGTGTCTTCTTCCCTGTCCACTTCTGTTGTCAGTGGCATGAGAATCTGTGTTTCCCTTTGTTGCATCATCCTGCTGCATCAGCTCACTGTGTGCATGGCACCATTCCTGGGCAGGCTGCACCCTCTTTCACGCTGGGTGACTCTCTTTATGGGGCACACTACTTGTGCATGGGGCTCCCCTATGCAGGGGCACCCCTGAGTGGCAGGGCACTCATTACGCATATCAGCACTGCACATGCGCCAGCTCCACATGGGTCAAGGAGGCCTAGGGTTTGAACTGTGGACCTCCCATGTGGTAGACGGATCCCTCACCACTGGGTGAAGTCTGCCACCTACATTTTTTAATGTAACATTTTTTGGTGATCTATGTGCCTTTAAAAAAAAGGACAATTTAATTTTTAAAAATTGAAATTAAAAAATAAAAAAGGTCTTGACCAAATGGAGGAAATAGTAAAGATAAATGAGTTTATATGGCTAAGAGACTTCAAAGTGAGTCAGGAGGGAATTCTGGAGTAACCTTTATGTATGTCTCAGCAGGATCTCATTGACTGCCAAATTAGATACTACCCCAAAGAGCAGGGCTCCTGAGTGCTCTGGAGACATCCAGACACTATAGTCAGGGCAGGTAGGTCAGGAATTTGGTGCCCTTCCAGTGGGCCCTACTTTGGAATTTATGCTCCCCAGTGCAACAGAGTTGGACTCAGTTGTGGTTTCCCTGCAAATGGCTCTTCTGTCCTTCTGTCTGAACTTAAAATTAGTACTAATGTTGGTAGGTGTACCTTTAAGAGACACATATCTCTGGGCTGTCTATGTGCCAGCTGGGCCCTGACTCTTAATGGAGTTGCAACACCTCCCCTCCAGTTCTTTGGACTGACCCAGGACAAGTAACAAGGAGGAAATGAAGGAGAAGCAGCATACCAAGGAACCAAGAGTGTCTATAACTGCAAGCAAGAGAGTTCCATCCACTGGCTGTATGGGATTGAAACACCCCCTTCAATAAAAGTGGAGTGGGCATCACCATCCCAGAATCCTCAGGATTGGGAATGAACTATGGACTAAAGTAGACTTACTAGTATTCTACTTGAGACTTCTTGTGATTCTAGCAATGGAGGAAATAATGATGTGGAGGCAGTGGCCACTGGAGGTTCCAAGGGTAGGGAGAGGGAAAAACAGGTGTAATATGAGGGCATCTTCAGGATTTGGGAATCAGCCTGAATGACATGACAATAACAGACACAGGCCATTATATATCTTGCCAGAAGCTATAGAATTGAGTGGGAGAAAGTGTGAACTACAATTCAGACTGTAACCCATGCTTAGCGGCAATGCTCCAAAATGTGTTTTCATTTGCAAAGAATGTACCACACTGAAGAAAGATGTTGCTGATGTGGGAAAATGTGGGAGGTATGGGGAGCAGGGCATAAGGGAATCCCCTATACATTCTATGTAACATTTATGTAATCTAAGTATCTTTCAAAAAATAAAAAAATGAGAAGACACACACAAAAGAACTAGACATATAGTGTAAAGTCTTGGAGTTAACAATTAGAATATAGGTCACCAAAAAATAGAAAGAGGGTAGAGAATATAAAAGTAAAGGATTAAACAGTGCAGAATTGATATTAAGGTTGTAAATCTTTAGAAGCTAATAGAAATTGTGAAAGCACATCATAGTGTTTGTAACCACTAGAGCTATTATATAAGTATCACAGTGGTTGAAAGGGTAAGTCCAAGGTCATGTATATTACTAGAAGAAAAGCTAAAAAATGTAACACAGGACTTTATAACATAGTGAAACTTTATGTGAAATACGAATATGGGGGATATTGTATATTTTAAACTAACAAAATATAAATACAAATAAGTAGAGAGACAGAGATATAAACAGAATAGCAGCTATGTATGTCCAGGGAAGTATAGAGAGACTGGGAGGTGTTTTTTGTTTGTTGGTTTATTTTCTGGATTATTATTCTTGGAGTAATGAAAATGCTCTATAATAACTGAAGTGATAAAAGCACAACTACGTGATAACCCTAACTACCACTGATCATAAACTTTGGATGGATTTATGATTTATTATTATGTATCAAAATTGATTTGTTTAAAAAACTAATTTTAATCAATAATCTAATCAATTAAATACATTTCAGCTGAATTTAAGAAAATCAAAGGGTATCACACCCAGAGGAATAGATTAGTTTACAAGCATAGTCTTTCTTTTTTGGGGATTTATAAATCATCTCAAACTGCCACATACTGATTTAAGAATTTTCTTTCCCATAAATAACAAGGTAGTTATAATTTGGTGAATGAGACTGTTAATTAATTCCAGGGAAGGAGAGATTAAACAGCTGTTTTAGTTTCTAGCTGTGCGGGCAAGTCAGTGATGTCCTGGGTTGGGGGGCATTTCTCAGCCTTGCCTCCCCTCCTTTCCTTTGTGTGCAGAGGCTTCAGGTCTCCATTCTAGAACCCTGGGAGGCAGTAGGTCTGATGAAGCAACCTGAGCAGGCCCTGAGACCCAAACTGGGAATGGAAAGCCCCAGCAGCTTCTCAGGGTGAGAACTGCACAGAGGTTGTGTGGTACCTGCTTCCTCCTCAGGGGCAGGGCCCGCTCCCCACTGGACTGCCCTGCCTCTCCATAGCAAGGCTGCGTGCAGGGAGCTGCCGTGCAGAGCCCTGAACTGAGCCACGGACCTTCCCAGGGGACTGCTGAGGAGGGCATCTCTTCCTGGGCCCTTTGGGCACTCTGTGCTGAAGAAGTCATAAAGCAGTCATTGCTGGGGAAAAAAAGTATTTGGGTGCAGATTTGGCTTAATGAGTCAGTTTGAAAGCTAATACACTCATAGCCATGCAGGCTTACTGAGCCAAACCATTTCAGAGATCACTGAGCAAAGACTGCTGAGGACTGGACAGTGAGAGGGAAAGGCTGACCACAACAGCCAATTCTGAGAACACCAAGTGGTTTCTTTTCTCAGATCAAATAGCACTCACAACAGAGCTTAACAAACACCAATCACAGGGAGTTTTCATCAAGAAGGCATTTTCTCTAGAAAACAGTATATATTCTATTCTTTTTCCAAGCTCATTCGTGGGGCATTACTTTGATTTTGAATATTTTTTACATTTTATCAAAATTATCTTCATTCTTTAAATCTAAATCATGAAAACACTTTGTGGAGTATCTATTTTAAATGATGGCACCTATTCTTTTGAGAAGTATCTTCTGAATATTTTAATAAAATTCAGATCTTTGAAGATTGAAATTTATCAATTAAATATTAGCAATTCCTTAATTTATCTTGTGAGGTTTTTGCTTTTTTGGGGATTCTTCTTTCTAGTATTAAATAACTTGCAAAATTTTGGCACTTTTTTAAAAATGTAAATATTTTCAGCAATTCTCCTCAGTCTTTCCTGGATTGTGCCTTTATCTGTGTCTGGTAAAATTTTATCCTATTTAAAGTAATACATACCTGATTAATTTTTATATGGATTTTTCTAATGTAATGAATAGAGAATCTTCCTCCTTCTCATATTAGGAACTTGAATTTCATATCCTGGACTCAGAAAGAACTTCTTGACCTGAAGACATAATAGTAATAAAAATGAAATAAACACAGTTTGCCAAGCTTAGTTCAAAGCACTCTGTAATCTCAACTCGGATTATTGTTCAGAACCTACATGAGGTTGACGGGGGACGGGGTGGCGTGGGCGGGATGGGAAGGTCCGTGGGGGCCGCTCTCCGCTGGCGGTCACAGCGCCCGTGGTAGGGGGCGGAGCTGCGGGGGTCCAGCCCGAGCCCGCCGCCCGCCGAGCCCGCAGCCAGGCTGAGGGTCCAGGCTCCTGCGCCCGAGCTCCAGGGCCCCGCCCAGGGCCGAGGGAGCCCGAGTGGAACCCAGGCCAGCGAGCCCAGTCCAGCGGAACCCAGCAGAGCCCTGCCGAGCCCAGCCGACCCCTGAGGAGCCAAGCCCGGCAGAGCCGAAATCGGCCCAGCCAAAACCAAATGAGCGGAGCCCAGCCCAGCCGAGCCAGAAGAGACCAGACCTGTCCAGCCGAGTCCAGCTGAGCTGAACTGAACCCGACTGAGTCGAACCTGACTGAGCCGAGCCCAACCGAGATGCCCGCGCGGCACAAGCCATGCCCAGGCTTTCTGCCAAAGAAGTAAGTGTAGGCAAGAGGGTAATTCTAAATTGGTATAGAGTTTCTATATGGGGTGATGGGGAAATTTGGGTGGAAAATGTAGTGACAATATTGTGAATGTAAATAACAGCATTGAATTGTATATTGGAAAGTGGTTAAAATGGAACGTTAGGTTGTATATATGCTACTGGAAAAAAAGAATTAAAAAATCATAAAATTGTACAACAAAACCTGAATCCTAACACAAACTATGAATTACAACTAAACATATAAATCTCATGACAGGGTTTCATCAATTTTAACAAAATTACCACATTAATGCAAAATGTTAAGTCTAGGGAAATCTGTGTGTCTATGAGAGGTACATGGGAATTCTGTGCTTATACATGATGTATCTGTAAAAAACTTCTCTTATAAAATAATTAAAGTATATTAAAATACAAAATAACACACCATTAATTCAAAGGAAACAAAACAAAAAATTTGGTCATGTCTATTGCCACAGAAAAACTATTTGACAAAATCCAATAACGATTTGTGCTTAAAAACAAACAAATAAGCAAAAAAAATCAGGAATACATATTTAGCTTTCTACTCATTGGGAAAGACTAAAAGGTTTCCTGATTAGATAAAAAACAAACCAAAGATGATATCTTTCATCACTGCTATTGCGCATTGCCCTGGATATAATAGCCACAGCAATTAGGCAAGAAAATAGAATAGGCATCCAAACAAGAAAGGAAGAAGTAAAACTACTGCTATTTGCAAATGACATGATTTATATATAAAAAATCCTCTAGAATTCACAAAAGATACTGTTAGAGCTAATAAGTATTTTTCAGCAAAGTTGCACAAAAATTTCTTGTATTTCTATATCACAACAACAAATAATATGAAAAGGAAATTTGTAAAGCAATTTATTTAACAACAGCATCAAAAAGAACAAAAATACTTAGGAAGAAATTTAACCAAGGAGGTGGAAGATTTGTAACTTGAAAAAACAAACCATTGCTGAAACATATTAAAGAAGGGGGAACTGCAGAAGACATTTTAGGAAGGTGTATTATTAGTCAGGGTTCTATAGGGAAACAGAATCAACAAAAGATATCTGTCAATAGTGTGGGATTCTATAAGTCTCTCCATGCAGCCATGGGATGCACAAGTCCAGGTTCCACAGTCAGGCTGCAACCAGGGGCTCCAATGAAAGTCCAGTGAAGGTTCTTGATGAGTTCTGGGAGACATTGGCTGTCCAAAGATGAGCTGGGAAAGTCTCTCTCAATGCTGGAATCACTTCTCCTTTTAAGGCATTCAACTGATTGGGTTAAGCATCATTCATTGCTGATGGCAATCTCCCTGACTGATGTAATTATAACCAGCTATCTATGATTTACCACTGCAGTAAAGTCAATGGTGAGTAAAGTCCGTAAATGCCCTTGTATTACACTCAGCCCAGTGCTTGCTTGACCAAACAACTGGGCATAATTACCTGGCCAAGTTGACACAATAGCCTAACCATCACAGAAGGTAACATGAATGAAAGCTTAATACATAAACATGTGTTAGAAATAAAAAACAAAAAACAAAACAAAACAAAAAACAAGCTTATTTAACACTATTGCTGGTTCATGAGAAATTATTAAATGGAGCAATTATGCCAATTGAAAATGAGATGAACAACATATAGTAAAATTAGAAAATATTTTTGAAATGTTCATTTTCCTAAATTCAAGAAATAAGTATTAAAATAAATCCTGGATTTGTTAAATATAAAATTTTACACTTAAAATATTGTTTTATTTTAAACTCCACATACTTCTCAATTTTAAATAATTTTCACTATATTAATGTTCAAGGAATATTGCACATTAAAAATTAATGAAAACATGTAAACAGGGCCACCCATGGTCCCTTTCTCCTTGGGCTTCAATGTGGCTCATGTGGCACCAACCTGTCCCCAACTTACCCAACTGGAAGATCCCAACCTTTTGTATACATGCATCACAATTATATAGCTTTCCCACTCTCTCTGAACTTATCAGAATTTTACATGAAATCAACACTGAATCAGAAAAGATACTACAGCATGCCTGGATTGGAAAGTTGCTTAAGTCTTGCTTAAACATTTCAAAGTTCAAAGTTAAGATTAAACTCCATGGGAACTGCAGAAAATGAAATGTTTGTGCTGCCTGTGAACAATCTTCTCAGAGAACACATGGCAAAGCCTCTTCCTCAGGACAGACACAACAGAAAACCTTTTACTCACTGAGAAAATATCTAAGAACAAATCTAACCAGGGAATAAAGGACTTGCACACAGAAAAACACAAAGCATTGCTAAGAAGAAACTGAAGAAGAACTAAATACATTGATAGACATTCTGTGTTCATGCATTGGAAGACAAAATATTGTTAGGATGTCAGTCATAGAGTAATTTATAGAATCAATACAATCCCTATCAACACCAACAATCTTTTTAAAATGGGAGTTTTTCTTTTTGGAGTAATGAACCACTTCTAAAGGTTTTTGTGGAGATGAATACACAACATACCAATTATACTAAAATTCATTGATTATACACTTTGAATAGATCCTATGATATATGAATATATTTCAGTAAAACTGCTTAATAAATAATTGTGCAAGAATAGCCAGAAATAGCAGCTAGGTACAGCAGAGGAAGCATAGAGAGATCAAGAGATAAAGAATTTTCTTCTTTACTTGTCTGTCTTTTGTATGTTATTATTATCATTGAAATAATGAAAATGTTCTAATGATGATTGAGGTGATGAATGAACAACTATGTGCTTATACCAAATACCACTGATTATACACTTTGGGTGAATTATATGCCTTATTAATGTGTCAATAAAATTGATTTCTTTAAAACAAACAAACAAACAGAAAAGAGCATGGTATTCCCAAAGGATAGACATACAGATTAATAGAATCAAATTAAGATGTCAGAAAGAAACCCTCATATTTATGGCCAACGTATTTGACAAGGGGCAAAGACCACTCAATTACTCAATTATGAAACTATAGCTTTTTCAACAAATGGTGCTGGAAAATTGAATCACCATTTGAAAAAAAAAAAAAAAGACTGCTACCTCACTCCTTATACAAAAATCAACTCAAAATGGATGAAAGACCTAAATGTAAGACTCAGATATATCAAACTCCTGAAAGGAAATGTAGAGAAGCATCTGCGAGACCTCGTGCTAAGCAATGGTTTCTTACACTTTACATGTAAAGCACAAGCAAGAAAAGAAAAAAATAGATAAATTGGGCCTTATAAAAATTAAAATTTTTAGTCCACAAAGGATTTTATCATTGAAGTGAAATGACTAAAACTTACACAATGGGAAAAAATATTTGGAAACAACATATTTGATAAAGTTTTAATATTTAGAATTTATAAACAAATCCTTCATCTTAACAATAAAAGACACCAACAAAATTATAAAATGGGGAAAAGAATTGACATCTTTCCAAAGAACATATAAAAATGGCAACAAAGCACATAAAAAGATGCTCAACATCATTAAATATAGGGAAATGCAAATGAAAACTACAGTGAGATACATTGTCTCACACCTATTAGAATGGCTGCTATTAAAAAAAACAAACTTGAGAGGTTGTAGAGAAATAGAATACTCATTCATTGATGATGGGATTATAAAATGGTACAGTCAGTGTGGGAGACAGTTTAACAGTTCCTCATAAAGTTACATATAGAATTACCATATGATCCCTCAATCTCACTAAGGAAATACCCAAAATATTGGAAAGCAGGGACTCGAAGAGATTTTTGCACACTGTTATTCATAGCAGCATTATTCCCAATTGTCAAAAGATGGAAGCAACAGTGTCCATCAACTGATTAATGCATAAACAAAATATATAAATACAATGGATCATTTCTTCAAGACATTATTTTTTTATACTGCCCCTTGCCGCTTTTGCTCACTGTCAACTCTCTGCATACATTAGCTGCAGGATCTACTGTGTCTGTCTTCTCTTCTTGTTCTCTCTTCTTGTCTTTTCTTTAGGAGGCACTGGGTACCAATCCCTGGACCCTCTGACATGGGAGAGAGGCACCCAATCACTTGAGCCACCCCAGTTCCCTGGTTTTGTTGTGTCTCTCATTGTCTTTTCCTCTATGTCTCCTTTTTTTGTTGCTGTTGTTTTTGTTGTGTCATCTTGTTGTGTCATCTCTCCACACAGGCCAGCTCTGCCATGCAGTACAGCTTACCTCCACCAGGAGACTCTGGGAACTGAACCCAGGACCTCCCATATATAGATCAGAGGCCAATCACTTGAGCCACATCCACTTCCCTACAATGGAAGAGTTTTAAGTTGTAAAAATGATTGAAATTGAGAGTACTAGCAAGATGGCTGTGGAGTAAGGAACTCCTAGAGTCAGCTCCTGCTCCAGGGTAGTTAGCAAACACCTGGAGCTAGCTGAAGAACCTGTTTGGGTACTCCAGACCAGAAGAGCATCCTGCCACATCCTTGAAAGACTAGAATGAGGAGACTGCCCATCTTCAGAGAAGATTCCTAAGTGGAGCACTGCAGGCCAGTACCCATTCTCCACTGATGGTACAAGTCACCTCAGGAGGTGTTCTGCAGCTGGAATTAAAAGCTCTACTTCCCCAAAATGGGAGAGGAAGAACTGGTTGGCACCAATTTCATCTATGATGAGTAAATTCAGTGGGCTACAGTATGATCCTGAGAACAGCTAAAGCTTGAACCTGTCCAAGTCAGAAAGAGGCCAGGAGCTGCCATCTTAACTTGGTGCCTGGCATGAGGGGAAGTGGGACAGACTGAAAATCCCAGTGCGGTAGGGACCGGTTTCTTCCCATCCAGATGATATTGCAGGTCTAGCCTAGGTCCCAGCACCACTTCCAGCAGGTAGGAAGCTGCAGGGACCTTCACCAGCCTCTTTGGGAAATTGCTGGCCAAGCCACAGAGGCTGGTGACTATCCTACTCTGACAGCATGAGCTGCTCCAGGAGCTGTTCTGTGATGGGAATTGGAGGCTCCATTTCCCAGAAACAGGGGAGGAAGAGACAATTGGCTGTTGATTTTGGCTACTGTTTGGGAGACTTGGCTGGCTAAGAGATAACCCTGGGAACAGGGGGGTGTGAACCAGCCTAAGTCAGAAAGGGGCCAGTAGCCACCATTATGACTCTGCCCCAGCCTGAGGGGAAGCTGGGCTGACTGAAACTCTCAATGTCAGCAGGAACCAGTTTCTTTCATGCAAATCAGCCTGCAGCCCTAACCTAGGCTTCAGCCCCACCTCTAGTGGGGAAGAAGATGAGGAGCCCTGCACCAGCCTATACAGGTAACTGCAGGGAACTTTGTCTGGCATAGACTGAAAATCAGAAATCTACCAGGGCAACTGTGGTCATCTTGGACCTGCACTGCATAGATTCCTGCCCACACCTGCAGCTCCATTCCCACCTGAGGCAGGTGAGAAAGGGGTGTAAAGCTTCATCAGTCTCTCTGGGCAACTAGAGTCTAGGCCTACACGTGGATTATTCCACACAGCTGTACCCTATCCCTACCCCTGGCAAAGGAGAATGTTGGAAGAAGCTTCATGAAGGTCCCCGGAGCAATGAGGGCAGCTTGAACCTCCACAGCTTACAACACCAATGACATGCTTGGCTCCTACTGCACACCAGCAAGGGAGAAAGGATAGGAAGCTCTAAACTAAAGAGAAAAACTGCACCCAGAAAAAAATACTCAAGTAAGCCAGATGAAAAGACACCAACAAAAATTTACAGTCCACACCAAGAAACAGGAAGCTATGGCCCAGTTAAAGGAACAAGATAAGACTCCAGATGACATAAAGGAGTTGAGACAACTAATCATAGATGTTCAAACAAATCTCCTAATAAATTCAATGAGATGGCTAAAGAGATTAAGGATATTAAGACGACATTGGATGAGCACAAAGAAGAATTTGAAAGCATACATAGAAAAATAGCAGATCTTATGGGAATGAAAGGTGCAATAAGTGAAAATTAAAAAACATTGGAATCATATAATAGCAGATTTGAGGAGGCAGAAGGAAAGATTGGAGAGCTTGAAGAAATGGCCCCTGAAAGTGAACATACAAAAGCACAGATAAAGAAAAGAATGGAAAAAATTGAACAAGGTCTCAGGGAACTAAATGACAGCAAAAGGCATGAAAATATACATGTCGTGGGTGTTCCAGAAGGTGAAGAGAAGGCAAAAGGGGCAGAAGGAATATTTGAAAAAATAATGGTAGAAAATTTCCCAATCCTATTGAAGGACATAGATATCCCTGTCCAAGAAGCACAATGTACTCCCATCTGAAAAAATCCGAACAGACCAACTCCAAGACACGTACTCATCAGAATGTCAAATGCCAAAGACAAAGAGAGAATTTTGAGAGCAGCAAGAGAACAGCAACGCATAACATATAAGGGTTACCAAATAAGATTAAGTGCTGATTTCTCACAAGAAACCATGGAGGCAAGAAGAAAGTGGTCTGATATATTTAAGATACTATAAGAGAAAAACTTCCAGCCAAGAACCTTATATCCAGCAAGACTGTCTTTTAAAAATGAGGGTGAAATTAGAGTATTCACAGATAAACAGAAACTGAGAGAATTTCTAAGCAAGAGACCAGATTTTCAGGAAATACTAAAGGGTGTGCTAGAGCCTGGAAAGAAAAGACAGAAGAGAGGGGCCTGGAAGAGAGTCTAGAAATGAAGATTTTATCAATAAAAGTAACTAAAAGTGTCAAAAGAGTGGTAAAAATAAAATATGACAGATAAAACTCAAATAATCAGGAATAAACTTATCCAATGATGTAAAGCACTTGTATTCCAGAAACTGCAACTCAATGTTAAAAAAATCAAAATGGTCTAAATAACTGGAAGAACATTCCATGCTTATGGATTGGAAGACAAAATATCATTAAGATGTCAATTCTACTCAAATTGATACACAGATTTAATGCAATCCCTATACAAATTCCACCACCATTAAAGAAAAAAATTGAAAACATGATTACTAAATTTATTTGGAAGGGTAAGGAGTCCTGAATAGCCAGAAACATCAAAAAAAAAAAAAAAGGAAAAGTGAACCTCATCTCCAGAGTTTAAATCATAATACCTACCTATACTGGTAAAAACAGCATGGTATTGGCCTAAAGACATACACAATAGACCAATGGAACCAAATTTATGGTTCAGACACAGACCCTCATGGGTATGGTCAAGTAAGTTTTGACTAGCCTGTCAAACTCACACAGATCAGGCAGAACAATCCATTCAACAAATGGTGCTGAAAGAATTGGCTATCCACAGCTGAAAAAAGTAGACAGCCCCTATCTCACACCTTATCCAAAAATTAACTCAAAATGAATTGAAAAACTAAAAAGCAAGAACCATAAAACTTCTAGAAGAAATTATTGGAAAGTATCTTCAAGACCTGGTGGTAGTAGGTAGATTCTTAAAGGAGATAAGAGGAGGACTGAGTAGAGTACTGATATTTAATGTATGTAGAAGTTTCAATTAGCTTTACTGTAAAAGTGTGGAAATGTACAGAGTGGATAGTAACACAGAGTGAGTAACAGCTAGTTTATAAATGGGGATGTGACTGAAAATGGTAGTCTAGTTATGTAAATGCCAGTTGTCAGAATGCTTGAGAATAATCTAGGAACTGGATAGCACAGTAAACCAAGAGGTGGATGAGAATTGTGGTTGATGTTACAGATGCAAGAGTGTCCTGTGTTAGCTAGAGGAAATGCATATCACTACTACAGGGTGTTGGGAATGTGGAGAAGCCTGGGAAAAATACAGCTGGAGTGACCTATGGACTGTCGTTAGTAGTAATAATATAATATTCTTGCATCTATATGAAAGATGTACTGTATTGATACTGAAGCATTATGGAAATTGTGAGCCAAATGTACACTATGGACATGGTAACAATCAGATGATATTATTTCATCTGAGGCAAATGACACACCACATTGTGGTGTGTTGATGGAAGGGGAGTTGTTTGGGAATTTTGCACATGTGTATGATTGTTTTATAAGTTTACAACTTCTGTCATAAAAATATATTTAAAAAATAATAATAGGGTGGGTTGGGGGGAAATACACCAAACGTAAGATAAGAACTATGATTAGTAGTAAGATTTTAACAATATTCCTTCATAATTTATAACAAATGTCCCATGACAATGCAAGGTGTTGGTGGAAGGTTGATGTTTGGGACCCCTGTGTGATGTTATGCATGTTTGCTTTGTGGGTTCACAACTTTTACTATACACGTAATTGTTTGTGTATGTTCATATATAAATGATATAAAGATAATAATAATAGGATTGGTTGGGGGAAATACTTTGTTTAATAGTAATATTTTGACAATACTCTTTGATCATTAGTTTAAAAAGTTTAACAACAATGCAAGTTATTGGTGGTAGGGTGAGTTATGAGGGTCCTGTACGATGTTATGTATATTTGTTTTGTAAGTTCACAACTATTATTATACACTTATTGTTTATCTATGTTTATGTATGAATGCTATAATTCAATATATTAAAAATAATTTTTTAAAAAATGAGTGAAGTCTGACACATGCAATAGCATGGATGAACCTTGAATGTATCTTGAGTGAAACAGCCAGACACAAAAGGACAAATATTGTAGGTTCTTACTGGTATGAAATAATCAGAACAAGCAAACTTATAGAGTCAGAATCTAGAATAAGGGATAGGGCAGTGACAGGGAATGGGAAGTCAAGACTAAAAATGTATATTGTTCCTAATTGGAATGGTAGAAATATTTGGTAATACATGGTGCTGAAGGGAGCACTAACTTGTGATCTTAATTAGCAGCACTGATATATATATATATATCTGAATGTGGCTAAAGGGGAATTGTTAGATTGTATCTGTGGTAACAAATTAAAAAAGCAAACATGAAACTGCACTACACAGAAAGTGAAGTTTAAGGTAAACCATGGGCTATAGTTACCAGTACAATTATAAATCTGTTTTCATCAACTGTTACAAATGCTGCATATCAATGCAAGCTGTTAACAATAATAGGGTAGTATAAGGGAATCCCCTATGTCATGCACAATTGGTCTGTAAACCTACACCTTCCCTAATAAAGTAAAATAATGGTATTGATCTGATAGAAGAAAAAAACTCATGCAAAATCAAGTAATTAATTTTAAAACACAGCCACGATATGATTATCAGCCTTAAATCATAAACAATATGAGCAATTGGTGCTGTGCACAACTATCACAAGCTACTTCAGAAAGAAGTGAGAGCCTTCTCAGTGTACAATGTTTACTGAGTCCATACACTGTTCCAGATGCAGATATTGTCCTAACCCATGCAGACAGTGGTTGCTATTTTGCTGGGAACTTGTCCACCTTAAAGTTTCTGGGTTCTTGTTTTAATGATATGTTCTCCTTTATAGGAACCAATTGCATATTTATGTCTTAAAATATTTATATGAACTAGAAAAAGAGCAAAATTATCACAAAAGAAGAAGTAGGAAAGAACAAAGATTAGAGTAGAACAAAATGAAAGTGAGAATTAAAAGAAAAAAAAAACAGTAGAAAAATTAACAACCAAAAGCTGGTTCTTTGAGAAAATTAATAAAATTGATCTTCTAGATGAACAAAGAAAAATGGAAGCAAATTAATGAAATAAAAAACAAGAGAGGGCCTACCACCACAGATCCCACAGACAGAATTAAAGAGTATCATTAAAGAGGATTCTTTGAAACACTGTATGTCAATAAAATGGATAACTTAGATGAAATGGACAAATTTCTAGAAACACACAAGCATCTTGCACTGAGGAAATAATAAATAGAACTCAAGAGACCTATCAGAAGTAGCAAAATTTAATTAGTTATCAAAAATCACCCAAAATAGAAAAGCCCAGAACCAGTGACTTCGTGGGTGAATTCTACCATCATTCCAGGAAAAACTAAAACCTATTCTGCTTAAACTCTTCCCAAAACTTGAAGTGGAAGGAACCTTATCTAATTTGTTCTACGATGCCAAAATTACCCTAATGCCAAAGCAACATAAAGACACCACAAGGAAAGAAAACTACAGATCAATCTCTCTAATGAACTGAAATCCTCAATAAAACGTTAATAATCTTCTTCAACAACACATTAAACAGACTACTCACCATGATAAAGTGGAACCATTTTTTAAGATTTATTTATAACTTATTTTCCTCCCTTCCCCTCCTCCCACCCTGCTGGGGATTTTTTTGTTTTTGTTTTTGCTGTCTGAGTTGTCTTCTCTTCTCATTTTCTGATCTCTAGGATTCACCAGGATTTGATCCTGGAGACCTCTGAGGTGGATAGAGATTCCTTGTCAACTGGGCCACCTCAGTTCCTGGTCTCTGCTGTGCTTCACCTTGACTCTCCCCTTGTCTCTCTTTTGATATGTCATCATCTTGCTGTGTGACTCACTTGTGTGGGGTACTGGCTCACCACACAGGCACTCACACTGGCACTGGTTTGCCATGCAGACATGCTTTCTCTTCTTCTTTTTCACCAGGAGGCCCCAGCAATTGAACCCAGGTCCTCCCATATGGTAGGTGGAAATGCTGTCACTTGAACCACATCCAGTTACCATGTTCAAGTGGATTTTATCCCTGGTATGCAAGGGTGGTTCAACATAAGAAAATCAATCAAACTAATACACCATATTAACAGATCTAAAGAAAAAACTAACATGATCATCTCTATTGTCACAGAAAAAGCATTTGAGAAAGTACAGCATCCTTTTTGGATTAAAAAACACTTGGAAATATAGGAATAGAAAGAAACTTCCTCAACATGATAAAGGTTATATATTAAAAACCCACAGTTAACATCATACTCGGTAAAATGAAAAAGACCTTTCCTCTAAGATCTGGAACAAAACAAGGATGCTGTCACTGCTCCAATATAACATTTTTGTTGGAAGTACTTACAAGCATTTAGCCAAGAAAAAGAAGAAAAAGTCATCCAAATGGGAAAAGAAGTAAAGCTTTCACTATTTGCAGTACAAAACTGAGAAAAACTACAACAAAGTTTTTAGTACTTATAAATGAGTTCAGCAAAGTGGAGGGTAGAAGACCAAAACATAAAAATCAGTAACATTTTGCACAGTAAAAATGAGTGATCTGGGAAGCAGATTTGGCTCAACTGATAGAACATCTGTCTACCATATGGGATGTCCAGGGTTCAATCCCAGGGCTTCCTAACCAGTGTGATGAGCTGTCCCATGTGCAGAGCTGATGTGCACAAATTAAGCCATGCCAGGCAGGGGTGCCCCCCCCACATAGGGGAGCCCCATGCACAAGGAGTGCACCTGCAAGGAGAGCCACCCCACATGAAAAAAGCACAGGCTGCCCAGGAGTGGCACCACACACACAGAGAGCTGATGCAGGAAGATGATGCAACAAAAAGAGACACAGACTCTTGGTGCCACTGATAAGAATACAAGCAGACACAGAAGAACAAAGAGCAAATGGACACAAAGAGCAGATGATGGGGGGAGAAGGAGAGAGAAAACATTTTTTAAAAAAGAAGCAATCTGAGGTAGCAGTCAAGGAAGAAATATCCACTTACAATAGCAACTTAAAGAAGCAAATAGGGAGGAGTGGGGTGGGGAGGTGGGGGGTATATGGGACTCTCCTATGTTTTTTAATGTAACATTTTTGAGATGTATATATTTTAAAAAATACAATTTACAAAAATGGGGGTGGGGTGGGGAGTGGGTTATATGGGAACCTCTTATGCTTTTTAATGTAATGTTCCTTGTGATCTATTAACTTTCCTTTTAAAATGTGTTAAAAATTTTAAAAAAATAAAAGCAATGGTGGGTAAAATTATTGTCCTCTTACCATGAATCGAGGTGGATCAACAAACTGTACCAGTCACATTGTACTCTTCACTGCCATACAGCCACACCAAAAAATAAAGTGCCAGTCTCATTCAAGAAAGTCCTGGATGAAGCAGAAAAAAATTAATTTTATTAAATCTTGAAAAAAAAATAGCTAGCAGTAAACCTAAAAACGTAAAGACCTTGTACAAAGCAGTCTTCACAACAGCGTTAAAGGCAGTGGGTGAGCATTGGGGATGTGCTCAGGAGGGCTGGGCTGACCCCTCACTCCAGGGTTGGGATCTGGACCTTCCCCCTGCAGGAGGACAGGTGGTGAGGAGAGCTCTGGGTGGGGCCCTGGCACCCTGGGGAGAAAGGGAGAAAGGGGTCTCAGGCCAGCCCTTGAGAGCCCATCCCCTCCACAGCCCATTCCCGGCTCTGTTTGCCCACCCAGTCCTCTCCACCCCACGATCATGGTCCCAAAAGGGAGGTGTGGTGAGCGGCCCACTCACCAATCCAGGCAGGGGAACTCAGCTTCATTAGGGCTGAGCAGGGCTTTCTCCCCACCTACTGGGAGATTATCATCAGTGGGTAGGGGACACCCACACATGGTTGTCAGAATAACACAGCATGAGGGAGCTGGGCAGGTGATGTGGAGACTGGGAGGCAGGACCCAGGAAGAGCCTCAGAAGCTGCTGTTGTCCAGAAGCTAAAAGAGAGGAAGCTCAGACCACGCCTCCAGGGGCTGCAGCCTGGGACACATTCCTGGGGGTGTTTGGGCTGCTCAAGGCTGTGGAGTGTTCTGTACTTTGAAAGGCAGAGGGATGGCCATTGTGGAGGTGAACATTTCTCCTCTTGTAGCTCCAGCACCAGGTCCAGAGCCAGACCTACAACCAGACTTGGAGCTGGACTTCCCTGCAACACCACCTCTGCCACCAGCTCCAGCTGCAGGTGCAGCTTCTGGGTTGAAGGTACCTCAAATTTCAGAGGCATCTCTAGAGTCAGCTGTAGTGTTCACTCCAGCAGCTGCTCAAGAGCTCGAGACTGAGGGGGGTTGGCCCCCTCTAACCAAGCCCTCACTGGAGAGATGAGAGGGAGACCCTCTTCCAGTTAGGAAGCAGGGCCCAGCATGGACCTATTGATGAGCTCAGGCCCTGCAAGTACCAAGGACCACTGCATCCTGGATTTAGGAAAGAAGACATAGGAATTAGTGGGAATGGAGGATTTGGGGGAGAAGTGGGAGGGCAACTGATTTCTGTATAAAAGCCAAAAGAAATACCACTTGGGTAGGGACATGATGAGTTTTTTTAAATAGCAAGTTCTTGACCAGAATATTACATTAAATTTCTGTTTCTAGAATAGCCTGGAGTTGCAGTTTTGTTCATTTCCTGTGTTAATTAAAATGAGATACAGACTCATTCTTTCCTCTTTAAATAGTCTTGAGGGTCATCAGTTTTTTTTTTAATTAAAATTATTTATTTATTTTTAAAAATTACATTAAAAAAATATGAAGTCCCAATCAACCCCACCGCCCCCACCCCCCACTCCCCCCACAGCAACACTCTCTCCCATCATCGTGACACATCCATTACACCCTGTAAGTACATCTCTGAACATCACTGAACCCCGTAGTCAATGGTCCACATCATAGCCCAAACTCTCCCACATTCCATCCAGTGGGCCCTGGGGGGATCTACAATGTCCCGTAATTGTCCATGAAGCACCACCCAGGACAACTCCACGTCCCGAAAACACCTCCACATCTCATCTCTTCCTCCCATTCCCCAAACCCAGCAGCCACCATGGCTACCCTTCCCACACCCATTCCACATTTTCTCTGTGGACATTGGATTGGTTGTCCATTGGACATTGCACATCTATGTCAAGTGGGGGCTTAGATTCCAAATGGATACTGGATGCACTCCTCCTGCTTTCAGTTGTAGACACTCTAGGCTCCATGTTGTGTTGGTTGACCTTCTTCAACTCCATGTTAGCTGAGTGGGGAAGTCCAATAAATCAAAGTGTAGGAGCTGAAGTCTGTTGAGGCTCTGGGCCTGGGTGTCTTATTATCAGTCCAGAGATTCAAATCCCCTAAATATATCTTAAACCCCAGCACCAACTACAATTCCAATTAAGTAGCATGCAAGTCTTGTGAGAAGAGATCCCCTCTGGGTCCAATTCCATCATGCAGAAACACCAGCTCCAAAGAAGGGCCATCTGCCATGGCAGTGAACCCCATCTGCCATGACCATAGAACCCATGGGTCTCTTTAGCCCTCAAAAGAACCAATACCTGGGGTTGTATCTACTTTATCTGTCTCTTAGACTCTGCTCAGTTGTGCATAAGGGCATTCCTTCTGACAACCTCCAGACTCTTTTTTAGAGACTCATAGCCTTATAATCTCATTTCTCCTTTCCATTTCCCCCTTAAATTAGGTCAAACAGCATTTTGAAGTCATGTTATTATATGTAGACAGGGATATTCTGCTGATCCATGTTGAACCTTTAATTCAAGGTCATTTTCTAGTTGCATCTTCAGCTGGTATGTGGTAGTGATCCCTCGGTGCCAGGGAGGCTCATCCCCGGGTGTCATGTCCCATGCTGGGGGGAATGCACCACATCTACATGCTGAGTTTGGCTGTGAGAGTGGCCACATTTGAGTAACATGAAGGCTGTCAGGAGGAAACTCCCAGGCACAGTGCTACTCTAGGCCTTGTTCTTATTGCAGGTGTATAGGCTCAAAAGCATAGCCATTAGTATCAGGAGCCCACTGTTGGGCCCTCCTTCCTTCCTGGTTCTTGCCATTGCACCTGGGGGACTGCTGCTGCTCCCCAGGGTCCATGACAGTGACCCCCCGGCCAGGGGCACAGTACCCCCCCAGCTGTTGTTTTTAATTGTTTCCACTATGAGTATATCTAGACATTACTATATACCCTGGGCATATGCCCTGTCTAACTCCCTGTCAGCCATATATATTCTGTCAATAACATCCTATATCAGTATTCCTCTGCTGCCATTGTTGAACCACTCTGTGATCCAAAACTTCCTGTAAAGTGAATCCCAACATAATGTCAGCATCACAAGAGTCTTAGATCACTGAAATTCATATATACAATATACAGTACTTCCCCAGATCCACCATAAAACCTTTTCCCTTCCACAGTGATAATCTTTTAGCTTGTTCATATCATATTTCCTGAAACTGATGTACAGATTCTGAGACAATAGCTTTCAAACAAGGTGACATCTGTGCTTACTATGTGGTCCATACTTTAGATTGTACAGTTTTCTAAATTTTTTAGTTATCCTATGTTTTGCCATATGGTTTACACTATTAGTCTGTCGTCCCCTATATGTTTTTGGTGTAATATTACATGCTTTATATTCATCCTCGTGTACTCTCACAGAACTCCTCTCTTGTCCCCATATTTACCTTGGTTCCATCCATTCCACATCCACTTTCCCCTCCCCTTGGGGCCCACAACGCCAGCCAATCTCCATTTCCCGAGAAGCCATGTCCAGAGATACTTGCAGCAGTATTCAGGACCTGACTTTCTCAACTGCCCTAATGCCCTGGGAGCCATCCTTTCTCATGAGACATACAGTTCTCTCTATTTGATGGCATTAGTCCTCCCAGGATGTGGGTCCACCCCAACTCTCACTTCTTGGGTCTCTTCCCAATGGTACAACCCACCTTGGCAAAATGAGCCTTCAGCTATTCCCCCAAAGTCTGTCCCGCATCAGACCATACCCCCTGAGCATCCTAAACAGGTAAACCTCCTACTTATACTTTGATACGATTTTCTCAACATTTTGTTCTCAATGAACACCTGACACTCTCCCATGTTTGTATGTTCGCCTCCCTCCCCCCAATTTTTGGACAATATTACCCCTCTTCCCATCCCCAGCCCCCCTCAAACCCACAAAGCCCCACCTGAAGGCAACCCCTTGACCTCATTTTGTCCCTTCTTTCTGCTCATACTTACCGCCAGCTCATCACAGATTCCACCCCTGCAGACGTTAACTCACATCCTTCCTCCACCCCCCAATTTCCTGTAAGCCTCTTTTCCAGACTCTAGCTCTCTGAGGCAGTTTGCTTATTTCATATCATTGAGGTCATGAAGTATTTGTCCTTCAATGCCTGGGTTGCTTCACTCAACATAAGATTCTCAAGGTTCATCCATGTTATCACGTGTGATTGTACTGTATTTGTTCTTACAGCCGAGTAGTATTCCATTGTGTGTATATACCACATTTTATTGATCCACTCGTCTGTTGATGGGCATTTGGATTGATTCCAACTTTTGGCAATAGTGAACAATGCTGCTTTGAACATTGGTGTACATATATCGGTTTGTGTCCTTGTTTTCAGTTCTGATGGGTATATACCCAGCAGTGGTATTGCTGGGTCATATGGCAAATCTATGGTTAGTTTTCTGAGAAACCGCCAAACTGTCCTCCAGAATGGTTGGATCCTTCAGCATTCCCACCAGCAGTGGATGAGTGTTCCCCTTTCTTCACATCCTCTCCAGCATTTGTATTCTTCTCTTTTTTTCATAGCTGCCAATCTTATGGGAGTAAGATGATATCTCATTGTAGTTTTGATTTGCATTTCCCTGATAGCTAGAGATTTGGAGCATCTTTTCATGTGCTTTTTAGCCATTTGTATTTCTTCTTTGGAGAAGTGTCTGTTTAAATTTTTTTCCCATTTTTTAAATGGGTTGCTTATCTTTTTGTTTTCAAGATATATGAGTTCTTTATATATGCAAGTTATAAGTCTCTTATCAGATATTTGGATGCCAAATATTTTCTCCCATTGTGTGGGTTCCCTTTTTACTTTCTTGACAAATTCCTTTGAGGTGCAGAAGGCTTTAATTTTTAGGAAGTCCCATTTATCTATTTGTTCTTTTGCTGCTTGTGCTTTTGGTGTGATATTCATGAAGCCATTTCCTATTACAAGGTCCTGTAGATGTTTCCCTACACTGCTTTCCAAGATCTTTATGGTCTTGGCTCTTATATTTAGGTCTTTGATCCATCTTGAGTTGATCTTTGTATAAGGTGTGAGATGGTAATCCTCTTTCATTCTTCTACATATGGCTATCCAGTTCTCCAGGCACCATTTGTTGAATAGGCCATTCTCTCCCAGTTGAGAGGGTTTGATGGCTTTATCGAATATTATATGGCTATATACATGAGGTTCTATATCTGAACTTTCAACTCAATTCCATTGGTCTGTGTGTCTCTCCTTATGCCAATACCATGCTGTTTTCACTACTGTAGCTTTGTAGTATGTTTTGAAGTCAGGAAGTGTGATTCCTCCAATTTCATTTTTCTTTTTCAATATGTCTTTGGCTACTCGGGGCCTCTTTCCTTTCCAAATAAATTTCATAGTTAGTTTTTCTAGTTCCTTAAGGAAGGCTGTGTTGATTTTTATTGGGATTGCATTGAATGTGTAGATCAGTTTTGGTAGGATAGACATCTTAATAATATTCAGTCTTCCTATCCATGAACAAGGAATATTCTTCCATTTATTTAGGTCTTCTTTGATTTCCTTGAACAGTCTTGTATAGTTCTCAGTGTATAAGTTTTTACATCTTTAGTTAAATTTATTCCTAAGTATTTGATTTTTTTATTTACTATTGTGAATGGTATTTGTTTCTTTATTTCCTCCTGATCTTGCTCATTACTGGTGTACAGAAATGCTACTGATTTTTGCGCATTGATCTTATAACCTGTGACTTTGCTGAACTCATTTGTGAGTTCTAGAAGCTTTGTTGTAGATCTCTCAGGGTTTTCTATGTATAGGATCATGTCATCTGCAAATAATTAAATTTTGACTTCTTCCCTTCCAATTTGAATGCCTTTTATATCTGGTTCTTGCCTCAGTGCTTGAGCAAGTACTTCCAAGACAATGTTAAATAGGAGCAGAGACAATGGGCATCCTTGTCTTGTTCCTGAGTTTAGAAGGAAGGATTTCAGGATTTTGCCATTGTAAACAATGTTGGCTGTAGGTTTTTCATATATACTCTTTATCATGTTCAAAAAGTTTCCTTGTATTCCGATCTTTTGGAGTGTTTTTATCAAGAAGGGGTGCTGTATTTTGTCAAATGCCTTTTCTGCATCTATAGATATATTCATGTGATTTTTTTCCTTCAATCTGTTTATATGGTGTATCACATTGATTGATTTTCTTATGTTGAACCATCCTTGCATACCTGGAATAAATCCCACTTGGTCATGGTGTATAATTCGTTTAATGTGTTGTTGAATACGATTAGCAAGTATTTTGTTAAGTATTTTTGCGTCTAGGTTCATTAGAGAAATTGGTCTGTAATTTTCCTTTCCTGTGGTGTCTTTGTTTGGCTTTGGTACTAGGATAATGTTGGCATCATAGAAGGAGTTTGGCAATGTTCCTTCTGTTTTGATTTTTTGGAATAGTTTCAACAGGATTGGTGTTAGTTCTTTCCGGAATGTTTTTAGAATTCACCTGTGAAGCCATCTGGCCCTGGGCCCTTCTTAGTTGGGAGATTTTTAATGACTGATTCTATCTCTTTGCTTGTGATTGGTTTGTTAAGATCATCAATTTCTTCTTTCGTCAATATGGGCTGCTTATGTGTTTCTAGGAATTTGTCCATTTCCTCTAAATTGTCATTTTTGTTGGAATATAGTTTTTCAAAGTATCCTCTTATGATAGTCTTTATTTCTGTGGGGTCAGTGGTGATATCACCTTTCTCATTTCTTATTTTGTGTATTTGCATCTTTTCTCTTTTTTTCTTTGTTAGTCTCGCTAAAGGTTTGTCAATTTTGTTGATCTTCTCAAAAAACCAGCTCTTGGTCTTGTTTATTTTTTCAAGTGCTTTCTTATTTTCTATTTCATTTAGTTCTGCTCTTATCTTTGTGATTTCCTTCCTTCTTCTTCCTGTTGGGTTACTTTGTTGTTGTTTTTCTAATTCTGTCAAAAGTGCAGTTCTTCAATTTTAGCTCTTTCTTCTTTTTTGATATGTGAATTTATGGCTATAAATTTCCCTCTCAGTACTGCTTTTGCTGCATCCCATAAATTTTGGTATGTTGTGTTATCATTATCATTTGTTTCAAGGTAGTCATTGATTTCTTTTGATATTTCCTCTTTGACCCACTGGTTTTCTAAGAGTGTGCTGTTTAATTTCCAAATTGTGGTGTGAAGTCTGGGCCTCCGTCCCTTTCGAATTTCCAGCTTCACTCCACTGTGGTCAGAGATATTGTTTTGTATGATTTCGATCTTTCTGAATTTATTAAGCCTTTCTTTATAGCCTAGCATATGGTCTATCTTGGAGAATGTTCCATGTGTGCTTGAGAAAAATGTATATCCTGCTGTGTTTGGGTGTAATGATCTATATATGTCTATTAGATCCAGCTCTTCTAATATACTGTTCAAATGTTGTGTTTCTTTAGTGATTCTCTTTTGAGATGTTCTGTCCAGAGTTGATAGTGGTGTATTAAAATCCCCCACTATAATTGTAGATGCATCTATTTTTTCACTTAGTTTTTCCAGCGTTTGTCTCACATATTTAGAGGCACCCTTGTTAGGAGCATAAATATTTATGATTGTTCGATCTTCTTGACAGATTGTCCCTTTCACTAAAATGTAGTATCCTTCTTTGTCTCTCACAATTGTTTCACATTTAAAGTCTATTTTGTCTGATATTAATATAGCTACTCCTGCCTTTTTTTGGTTGTTGTTTGGTTGTATGATTGTTTTCCAGCCATTCACTTTCAATCTGCATGCGTCTCTGGGTCTAAGATGTGTCTCTTGTAGACAGCATATAGATGGGTCATATTTCCTTATCCAGCATCCCAGTCTGAATCTTTTGATAGGTGAGTTTAATCCGTTGACATTCAGTGTTATTACATTCAGAGAATTATTTGTGGTAGCCATATTTTGGTTGGATTTGTGTTTGTTGTATTTTTTTTTGTATTATTTTATTTTCCCCTTCTATTTTTGTCCTCTTTGTTGCTCTTACCCTCTCCTCCATCTCTGACTGTCCTGTTTTTTCTTTCTTCCTGCAGAACTCCCTTAAGAATTTCTTGAAGGGGAGGTTTCTTGTTGATATACTCTTTCAGTTTCTGTTTATCTGTGAATATTTTGAACTCTCCATCATTTTTGAATGCTAGTTTAGCTGGATAGAGTATTCTTGGTTGGAAATTTTTTTCCTTTAATACCTTGACTATATCATACCACTGCCTTCTTGCCTCCATGGTTTCAGATGAGAAATCAGCACTTAATCTTATGGAGCTTCCCTGGTATGTGATGGTTTTCTTTTCTCTTGCTGCTTTTAGAATTTTCTCTTTGTCTTGAGCATTGGATAATTTGACAAGTATATGTCTTGGGGTGGGCCTGTTGGGGTTTATGACCAGTGGAGTGCACTGTGCTTCTTGGATATGTACATCTGTCTCTTTCAGTAGATTTGGGAAGTTTTCAGTCATTATTTCCTGCAACACTCCTTCTGACCCCTTTCCCTTCTCTTCTCCTTCTGGAATGCCTATAATACGTATGTTTGAGTGTTTTGCATTATCATTCAGGTCCTTAAGTCCTATCTGGATTTTTTCTACCTTTTTATTGACCACTTCTACTATCTGATTTCCAATGCACTGTCTTCCACATCACTAATTCTCTGCTCTTCCTCTTCTAGCCTGCTGATATTTGCTGCAAGTGTATTTTTGATTTCTTGAATTGTGGTGTTCATTTCCATCATATCTGTTATTTTTTTGTGCATGTCTGCAATTTCCCCTCCAAGTGTTGTCTTCATGTTGTTAACCTCTTTCATTACATCATCAAATTTGTCAGTGATAAATGTTCTGAGATCTTTCATTGCTTGTGCGAAGTTCTGCTCTCCTTCCTGATTTTTAGTTTGTTGATTGGATTCAGCCATGTTTTCCTGATTACTGGTTTGGTTTGTAGATTTTTATTGCTGTCTTGTCATCATTTTTCCTTGACAGGTTTAATCAGTTCTGTAGCTTCTTTGTCTAGTCTTGGAGATTAATTAGCTGTTGTTTTTGCGTAAATGTTATATCTTCTCTTTGTCACTTTGTTCTTCCTATTCCAATTTCTTATTGCTGGTTAAGTTCACTTTAAAGGAAAGTATTAGTGGTGGGGAAAGGCAATTGTGTAAGGAAGGAAAAAGTGTAAAGTAGTATTGGTGATATATGTTAACAAAGCATCAATATGAGTTCTGGGAGGATGGAGGTTAGATCATGTAAATTGTGTAGAGTTATAGTAGTAGGAAAGTACCTATAATGAGGTAGATGACTGAATATGGGAGGGATATGGTACGTACTAAGAAGCTATTGTTTTCATGAGAGAGGGAAAGAGAAAAGAAAGGTAATAGTTTCAAGGATGGCTACCAGATGGAAAACTAAACAAAGGTATTAGAAATTAAGAGTTAGACACTTTGTTAATCAAAGAAAGGGAGGTGGAATGTAGGAGAGATAGCAGATGGTGGAGGATATCAAGTTGTAGGGGAAAAGGGATAGTATAGATAGCCTAAATCTGTTCACAGAGAAATGAGGCAGTGGAGGATGAGGAAACCCAGCAAATGTGAGGTGTTTCCTGCAGGACCTATTGTATTGTTAAGATAAAATAGAATAAGAAGAAGATCAGGGACAAGAAAGAGAGGATTGAAAAAAAAAGAAAGAAAAAGAGACTTTGGGGGATATGCTGGGAGAAAAGACTAGGGGATAATGCAATGCCAGGAATCAGAACATTAAAATACTAGAATAAAAAAAATAGAAATAGAATAAAAATAAAAACAAAACAAAATAAAACAAAGAAGAAAAAATGCAAACTTTGAGGGCTAGGACATTCAAGGGCCTCAGATGAACCTCAGCGCATGGTGGATTCAGGGATGGACAGTCTGAGGTATTGAGGCCTCAAGAGGTGTGAGTCTCTGGCGTGTGGGCCACCAGAGTCCAGGGAACTCAGATCTGGCAACCTTGAGTCCAGTTAACAGGAATCCTGGGAGCACCACAGTGCATCACAGCCTTCAGGGATCCCCGCAGCTGGGTGCCAGCCCTATGGGTGAGGTCTCAGCCACAAGCTCTATCCTGTGCTCTCTGTCTTACAATTCACTCACTTACTAGGGTCTATTGTGTGAATATATCACCAATTGACTTCAGGAACCCTCCCACCCTGTGGTCCCCGGGAACGTCCACCTGGGGACTCCTCTAGGCTGCAGCCAATTTAATGACTCAGATCAAATATCCAGGTCTGGGGGAGGGGCTCCAGCCAGAAACGCTAAAAACAGAGTCCAAACCCGAAATTCCCATGCTTCGCAAAATATTCCCCTAATCAGCTTCCAAATGTCTGACACCCCGTGAGACCCTGGTAGTGTCTCTTTGTTGCTATCATTTTGAGACTGCTGTAGGTCAGCAGCCGGGCTTGGGGGGGGGCATGGCTCTAGGCATAAATGCTATTGTTTGTGTCCGCAATCACAAATTCCCCCCGCTTTGCCCTAAAACCCCCATCTGTCTGCCCAAATGGGCCCACAAACTCCCCAGCACTGCAGAGGCTCAAAAAAAAAAAAAAAGAAAAGAAAAGAACAGAAACCCCGCCACCGGGCTTGGCCTGGCTCCACCCACCGCCACGGTGCTAGATGCCTCAGCTCTGCCTACTCAAGGAGGGAATCCTCCACACGTAGCCAGGATCTCCGTGCATATTTCACAGATGAATCTTCTCTGTTACCTTCCCTCCGAATCGATGTCCAGACACCTCCGGGCCAGCAAAAATCCTGAAACAACCCGGTCCCAAAGAGTCTCCAACGCCGCCCAGCTGACTCCTTGCAGGAGACCCTAACACGGAAGTTCACTCAGCCACCATCTTGCCACCCTCCCTCTCCTCATCAGTTTTTTAATGTGAGGTAAGTTCAGGGGCATCCATCCTTCTCTGGTGCTGAAGGACACACACGAGTCCCCCTGCAGCAGAGCGATGTGCATTTCACTACCATCAAACTGGGTGAGGAGCAAGACAGCCCATCAGAACCCCCGGGGTGAGGGGTTAAGGGCATCACCAGGCACAGCAACAACCTCCAAAAATTGGGTGTCTCAAAAACCCCATGTTCAAGGACCACATCCTGACGCATGGCAGTGCCTTCTTTCTGTTTGGAGAAAGGGGGAATCTGCTTCTCATCCTGAGGTTTCTTCTCACTTCCGCTTAGGAACCTGCAGTCTTCATGGTGGACTCTGGAGCCCATCAGCACTACATGGGGGAAGTGTACAATGAATAAGACTTTCCACGTGGAGGGACAGGACTGGGGAAGCCTGATCGCTGGCACATGGGCTGTGTGGGCAGGACTGCACACCCTCATCTCCCTCTGGAGTGAGGAGTCCTTAGGCTGCATCCTCCTGGGATCCTGGCCTCTGACCTCCAAATGTCGACCTGGTCGGGTGGACCCAGGGTAGACATTTGGACACCTTCACAGCTCCAGCTGGGCCTCCTTTCATGAGCATCCCTGTGCCTGTGAACTGGCATTTGACTGGGGGGTGCAGGGAATGCATGTCCTGGTCTAATGGGTGCAGTTTCTATGGGGTGATAGAAAAATCTGGTAGTGGATGACAGTGACAATACTGTGTATGCAAATTAACATCACTGAATTGTATATTTGAAAAAAATAAATGGAAAATTTTAGGTTGTATGTATCTTACCACAATAAAAATTTCAAACATAGAACTGTACAACACAGACAGAACCCTAAAGCATACTACGGACTACACATAACAGTATAATTCTGATAATATTGTTTTATCAGTTATAACAAAAATACAGCATTAAAGCAAAGAATTAATAATACAGAAAACTGCCTGTGACAGGGTTATATGGAGCTCTGTAGTTTAAGCATGATTTTCCCAGAAACCTTAAACTTCTCTAATAAAATGGAATTAAGGTGCAAAGTAACAAGCAACATTAATTCAACAAGAAATGAATACGGTGGGAAAGTGGATGTGGCCCAAGTGATTGGGCTTCCACCTACCATATGGGAGGGCCTGGCTTCCATCCCTGGGGCCTCCAGGTGAAAAATAAAAGCATGCCTGTGTGTGAGGCAGTGTCCATGCAGTGAGTTGAGTGCCCATGCACCAAGCTGAGTGCCCACGTGCCGAGCTGAGTGCCTGTGTGGTGAATCAAGTGCCTGAGCAGCAAGCTAGTTCCTGTGCAAGTGAAACATGAAGCAAGATGATGACACAACAAAAGAGAAACAAGGGGAAAGTCAAGGCAAGGCATAAGAGAAACCAGGAACCGAGGGGGTGCAAGTGACAGGGAACCTCTCTCCACATCAGAGGTCCCTAGGATCGAATCCCAGTGAGTCCTAGAGGAGAAAAAAGAGAAGAAAAGACAAAAAGAGAAATAGATACAGAAGATCACACAGCAAAAGATGCAGGGCTGGGGAAGGGGAGTGAAAAGAAAAAAAAAAGGGATACTGTCGTCATGCCATTTGCTACAGATAAATCATTTGATGCAATCCAACACCTTTTCATGATGAAATACAAAGAAACAAGCCAGCAAAATGAGGACTACATAACTAGCATCATACTCAATGGTGAAAGACTGTGAGCTTTTGCCAATAACATCAAGGCCAAATCCATGATGTTGTTTTTGCCACTGCTATTCCTCAAGTCTAGGGTGTCCTAGCCAGAGCAATTAGGCAAGAAAAAGGAGGTAAAGGCCTCCAAATAGGAAAGGAAGAACAAAAACAGTCTCTATTTAGAAGTGATACAATTTATATATAAAAATCCCTCTAGGACTCACAAAATACTGTTACAGTTAATAAACAATGTCAGAAAGTTGCACAAAAGTCTGTTTGTATTTCTATAACATAGAAGCAAACAATCTGAAAAGCAAGTTAATAAAGCAATTTCTTTTACAACAGCATCAGGAAGAATAAAATACTTAAGAAATTGAACCAAGGAGATGCAAGATTTGTTACCTGAAAACTACAAACCAATGCTGAGACACGTTCAAGGAGGGGGACCTGGAGAAGCCTTTTAGGAATTAACAGTATGAAAACCTATGAATGAATCTTTTTTAAAAAAGATTTATTTAGGGAAACGGACTTTGGCCCAGTGGTTAGGGCGTCCATCTACCACATGGGAGGTCCGCCGTTCAAGCCCCGGGCCTCCTTGACCCTTGTGGAGCAGGCCCATGTGCAGTGCTGATGCGCTCAAGGAGTGCCATGCTACGCAGGGGTGTCCCCCGCGTAGGGGAGCCCCACGCGCAAGGAGTGCACCCATAGGGAGAGCCGCACAGTGCGAAGGAGGGAGCAGCCTGCCGAGGAATGGCGCCACCCACACTTCCCATGCCGCTGACGACAACAGAAGTGGACAAAGAAACAAGACGCAGCAAAAAGACACAGAAAACAGACAACCGGGGGAGGGGAGGGGAATTAAATAAATAAAAAATAAATCTTAAAAAAAAAAAATTATTTATTTATTTCTCTCCCCTCCCCCCACCCCAGTTGTCTGTTCTCTGTGTCTATTTGCTGCGTGTTCTTTGTCTGCTTCTGTTGTCAGCGACACAGGAATCTGTGTTTCTTTTAGTTGCATCATTTTGCTGTGTCAGCTCCCCGTGTGTGTGGCACCATTCCTGGGCAGGCTGCACTTTCTTTCATGCTGGGCAGCTCTCCTTGTGCAGCACACTCCTTGTGCGTGGGGCTCCCCTATGCGGGGGACACCCCTGTGTGGCACGGCACTTCTTGCACGCATCAGCACTGTGCATGGGCCAGCTCCACACGGGTCAAGGAGGCCCCAGGTTTGAACCATGGACCTCCCATGTGGTAGACGGACGCCCTAACGACTGGGCCAAGTCTGCTTCCCTAAGAATGAAGTTTTTGGCTCACTAGGGACAGGACAAGAGTTGTCCCATGGCCACCGGAGCCAGTGGGGCCTGCAGAATGAAGCACTTGTCCACATGGGATAGGGCAACCAGGTCTCAGGGCCCTCAGGGAGGCCTTTTCCACTGGGTCTGAGGTTCAGTTGGGTCAAAATGACAGCTCAGTTGTCCTAAATGATATTGTAGGGACAGATGCTGGACATTATATATCCTGCCACAACCCACTGAATGTACTGGGGGAGAGTGTAGACTACAATGTAAACTGTAATCCATGCAGTGCAGCAGTGCTCCAAAATGTATCCACCAAATGCAATGAATGTGCCAAAATGATGAGGGAGGTTGTTGATGTGGGAGGAGTGGGGTGAGGGGGGTGGGGGTATATGGGGACCTCTCATATTTTTTTTTTAAAGATTTATTTATTTATTTAATTCCCCCCCCTCCCCTGGTTGTCTGTTCTCGGTGTCTATTTGCTGCGTCTTGTTTCTTTGTCCGCTTCTGTTGTCGTCAGCGGCACGGGAAGTGTGGGCGGCACCATTCCTGGGCAGGCTGCTCTTTCTTTTCACGCTGGGCGGCTTTCCTCACGGGCGCACTCCTTGCGCGTGGGGCTCCCCCACGCGGGGGACACCCTGGCGTGGCACGGCACTCCTTGCGCGCATCAGCACTGCGCATGGCCAGCTCCACACGGGTCAAGGAGGCCCGGGGTTTGAACCGCGGACCTCCCATATGGTAGACGGACGCCCTAACCACTGGGCCAAAGTCCGTTTCCCCTCATATTTTTTTAATGTAACTTTTTTTGTGATCTAAGTATCTTAAAAAATACAATAAAAAAGTAATGGGGTGGGGGTGGGGAGTGGGGTATATGGGAACCACATATGTTTTTTAATGTAACATTTTGTGTGCTGTATTAACTTTAAAAAGTTATAATAAAAAAAAAATGGCCCAGGCACCTCTCCTAGCACCCAGGGTTCAGGAGAGGAAGTGCTTGGTGCTCACTGTTCAGTGTGCACATGCACCCCCTTCAGGCTACCAATAGAATCTCTGAAATTAAATTTTTATATTATTCAGTGCTATAAATTTGCAAGTTTGAAGGAAATGAAGCTAACTATCCAGTGCCTTGATGAGACTGCATGGAGATAATAAGCAAAGTAGAAGGTAAATGTACAAAAGTCAATTGATTTCTCCTTCTACAAATGCATTTATAGTTGTAAAAACACATAATAAATTTTTGTTGGTCAAACCTAAGAAAATACATACATATTTTTCTCTCATAACCCATGAAAAACTTTCAAGTAGTAAAAAGTTAAATAAATGGAGAAATATTCCTTATTCATGGTGGGTAGACTCAATGTTTTTAAGATCTTATACAAAATCCTAGGAAGATATTTTGTATATATTTATGAACTGTTTCTACTCCTAGAATAGTTTGCAAAGTGCTTAAGAAGAATAAAATTGAGCAACCCATACTACCTGGTTCCAATTCATATCTACAAAAATTAATAGAGTATGACTTTGGTACACAGAACAGAGCAATGGAAAAAAAATAGAGCCCATATGTAGACCCATTAAAATGTGTTCAAGTGAACATAATCCTTTCAACACATGGAAATGGAACAACTGGATGGCCATATTGAAAAAAAAAAAAGAGATAAACTTTACATCTTATATACAAACTCACCTAAAATAGTTTGTAAGTTAATGCCTAAGAAGCAAAATGATTTTTTAAAAAAAATGAGGTTCCAACAAGAGAATGACCTTATGTTTGCTGATGAGTTTTGAAATGCAACATCTAAAGAAAGAGTCATGAAAGGAAAAAATGGTAATGCAACTTCATTTGAAAAAAATAAAAATTCTACTATGTGGAAGACACTGCTAATTGAATGAAAAGACCTCAGTCCTGTATTGGGAGAAAGTTTTGTAAAACACATATTTTGTACCAAAACATACAAAAGGCCTAAGAGCTCAATAAAAAGAAAACAAACCAGGCAACCAAGAAAATTGGAAAGTGACTGAACAGACCCTTCACCAAATTAGTATACAACTAGCAAATAAGCACATATAAAGACACTTAACATCATTTGTCATTATTGAAAAGTAACTTAAAACAACAAAGAACAGACAATCCAAGTGCTAGCAATGAACAGGAACTCTCCTTCCTTGCTGGAGGGAATGCAAATGGCACAGCCACTTTGGAAGACATTTTAAGATGGCTTACTAAGGTAAGCATATCTCAGCATGTGACTTGTTAATCACACTCTTAGGCATGTACCCAACTTTGTTTGATAACTAATGTCCACAATTAAAAAAAAAAAACAGCATGGATCTATTTATAGCAACTTTTAGTTATAACCACAAGCTGGGAGAAACCAAGGCGTCCTTCACTAGGTGAATGGATAACCAAACTGTGGTACAACTATGCCCACATAATTACTCAGCAGTAAAAAGGAAAGCACTATCTTGCCACAGAAAGACATGGATGCATCACAAATTCGTATCGTTAAGGGAAAGAAGCTGGTCAGTTAGGGCTATATAATGCTTGATAAGGTCATGTCTGCTTGTTAATGGGGTACGATGTTAGGGACGACTTTGCACACAATGAAACTATGTGCTCCAAAAGTTGTCAAATAAAAAAATTCAGATATCTGTTCAACTGTCATTTTCTCTTCCTTTAAGATCAGAATTGCAGTGGTGAAAAGAGATGATATTAAGTAGTTACTCTCAAACCTCAGCACCATAAAATGAGTTAGGCGCTAGTCCAGCTGCTAGACAGGTAAATAGTTGAACAAAAAGAAATTTTCTTGCCTTCTTGTCTCTTACATTATTGCAAGATAAAGAAATACAAAAAACAACCTGGCCAATAGTTTGAATTTCTTTTAAGTTTCCAGAGGTAGAACAATTCCAGGACTCTGGCTGGGCCTTTCTTAGTTGAGAAATGTGGGTTCATAGTTCAATATCCTGTACTTTAGCTGTAGTACCAGAAGTTAGATGAACTTGGGAGGGATCTTTTTATTAATGAGGGTCTGTCAACTTGATGGAGCACCATAACTTGCCAAAATGTTTCCATCATTCCAAATAGGAATGCTGTAGATTTTAAGCCTTTGCTTCTCATTCTGTACACTCACCAGAGAAATGAATACATTCTGATGCAATGAGGTTTTTTTTCTATATATTTAAAAAAAGTCATACTACAATATTTGTCCTTTGTGTCTGGTTTATTTCACTCAATAGGATGTCTTCCAAGTTCATCCATATTGTCACATCATGAATTCATTCCTTTATACAGCTGAATAATATTCCATTGTGTGTCTATACTCTTATACATTTTATTTATCAATTCATCTATTGAGGGATGCTTTTGTTGCTTCCATCATTTGGCAATTGCAAATAGTGCTGCTATGAACACTTGCATCCAAATATCTTTTTGAGATGCTGCTTTCAATTCTTTGGGGTATATACCTAGTAGTGCAGTTGCTGGATCATATGATAATTCTAGACTTTGCTTTCAGAGGAGCAATCAATATATCATCCACAGTGAATACACCACTTTGCATTGCTCCCAGCAGTGAATGAGGGTTCCTATTCCTCCACATCCCCTCCAACACTTGTGCTTTCCATGTGGTTTAATAAAATAAGAGGTGGCCAATTCAGCTGTAAGAAGGACGCTCCCTAGAGGCTCCCTTCTGATGCAGGCCAGGGAAGCAAGTGCTGAGTGGGCAGGGCCACATATGGAAGGGGACTTGGTCATCAGTCACCTCCAGGAGAGACCCCTATCCAGGGAGACCTGGATTAGAGGGGGTCCAAAGTCCCCACAGATAATCCATGAAATTTTCAGACACTGCCAGTCCCAACACATTTCTCCCAAGATCCTATGTCTGTCATCCAGGGCAGTTATGTGATAACTGCAAACGTCCTCTGCCCCTGCTTGCCTTGAGGAAAGGGGAACCCATGGGGGAATTTCCTGTGATGCCTGTGGCAGGATCCTGCTCCCCATGGCCAGAAAGAAACACTTAGAATGAGCCCACCAGGCTGTGGGTACAGGAGCTCTCTATTGGCATGATGCCCACCATTCTGCCCCGACATGCTCTGTGGAGGGGAGGGGTGAGGTCAGGGCACTGCTTGATCCTCTGGGCTTACTGTAGGCCCAGGTGGGGCACAGAGAGGCAGAGCCCAGGGGCTGGTCTCCTTTCCCTGCCATCAGCAAGGCCCTTTCATTAATGCACAGGACAATTAGCACTTTCTATTTATACAAAGAGCAAAGCTAGAGAGCCCTGTTGTATAGAGCCTTGCTGGTTTCCCCCATGACAGCCCAAGGACAGTCTTCCCTGGTGACATCAGGACAGCTTCCCTGAAGACCCCAACACAGCCTCCTCTGGCTCTCCTTTCAGAGCTAAGCTCCTTAGAAACAGTCCCATGCAGTCCCTCTCCAGACCTATTCATCTCTATTTCAGCCCTCTGTGTGTTTGAACTTGCTGAACCCTAGCCAACCACTCCAGTGGAACAACTCTCCTATGGGTATTCTGATTACTTTCAAATTCTCACATGCAAAGGCCACTGGCTTTATCATTCTTGAACATTCCTTCCTGAATTTTCAGCAGTTTTACAGATTTGATTATGTTCTTTCCCTTCTGCTATCTTGGCTTCACCATATTTCCCTGGTGGGGCTCCCTGCTAACTTTCTTTCATACATCTCAGTGTCCTCTTTCTCTGTTAACCGTGAACATGTTGATGTTCCACAAGGTTCAATCTTCCCACTTTCCTTCTCATTCACCATAGTCTATTTCAGTGACCACATCCAAACCTATTGTTTCAGTCAGGATGCCAAGGACTCGTAACTTTTCATATCTAGCCCAGATCTCTCTCCTGGCCCCACATGTGAATTTCTCACTTTTCTTTCATAGATCCCTCAAACTAAGGCTGCTACCCCATAGTTCTACACCCTTTTCTTTTTCAGTATGAATTGCACCACCCCCCTGCCTGGTTCTCTAAGCCAGAAATTGGAAAATTTCCTTTATATTTCCCACTCTATCATTCTTAATTACAATTAGTCTGAAGATGTGTCAATACTACTCCCTAAATATATCTTCTCAATTCCACACCACCTCCCTATTTCTCATTGTAGACTTAGTCCAGTATTACATCACTGATAGTCTGGACTGTTGTCACAAGCCTCCAAATATTTTCTCCACTTCTGGTCCAGCCTCTCTCAAATTTGTATTCTATACAGCAGCTAGGACATGTATAAAATTCAAAATATTCATTATCTAAAATCATTCAATTATTTATATAGTTTGCATAATAAAATTCAAATTCATCCAGCATTTTAGAAGAGAAATCTCCAAAGTGACCATGATCCACCTCTATGACTCATCTGCAAACCACCCAATGGAATTATCTTACACTAAAGTCAGCATATGGTAAACAGTGTTCTAAAGAGCACTTCTTCCAGATATTAATTAAATTCTGGTCTAATGAGTTTGTGACCATGGGGAAGTGGACTTAAACACAGTGATGGGCAGAGAGTTAAACTACAATGTAAATTATAATACACTCATAGTGGCAGTGCTCCAAAATGTGTTCACCAATTGTAATAAATATGCCACACTAATGGAGGATGTTGTTAATGTGGGAAAATGTGGGAAAGGTTGGGAGTGGGGCATATGGGAATCCCCTATATATTTTTTGTAACATTTATGTAGTATCTTTTAAAATTTTTTAAAAAGTATATTAAAAAAATAAACACAGCAATGGGCATTGGGGATATTCAAATAAGGAACAGAGAAGATAAAATTTGAGTACTGAATTCCTGTTTTTCACTGAATAGACACTACCATTTCAAGGCATTCAGTTTGGGAAATGTTACTGAAGGCATTTGGGAAAACCTACAGTTCCAACAATATACTATCCTCTCTTCTTCATCTCTGCCTGGTGAGCCATCCATTCATTCAGTCATCCATTTGCTCATACATCCCAAAACAATCATTGGAAATCAACTATATATGCTGTACATTCAGGGGGAGAACATGCTCTCGGTGAGCCAAACTTTGTAAACATATGGTTAAAACAGACAGGATAAATGCTCTGAATTTGGGACATAGTGCAAGGACCTGAGTTTGAGAGATCAATAGAGAGTAAGCTTTCCCCCTCCTCCTTGACAAGGGGTATCCCTCAGATAGGTGTGAATTTTTTTTTACTTTAGGTATTAAATTGAGTCTTAGGTGTTAAATGAGCATATATTTACAAGTGTCATATCTTTCCCTTATGTTGATCCTTTTACTGTTATGAAATCTCCCTCTTTGTTTGTAGAGGTATAGGTAAGATATATGTACATGAAATGAAAGTTAAATTGGTATCAAATAAAATATGATTTCATATATTTAGGATGTTAAATTTTAACCCCAAGGAAGAAACAGGAAAAAGAAATGAAAATATATCCACATAGGAAAAGGAAGGCAATCAATGTGGTACAATTCAAAACATCAAATGTATATAATAGTAAGAAAAAAAGGGCTGTGTTTAAAATGAATTGTTACCTTAGGAAAAACTTTCTGGATAAAGTTAATAAATTCATAATAATAATTTGAAAGAATGTGGGAGAGTAAATTAGGCTGAAGTGACAGAAGTGATCATGAAATTATTCTAGATAGATATTTTTTATTATGTACATGTACATAATCAAGAAAATATATTTTAATAAAATGCAGAATTCTGATCCTCCATCCCAAACCACAGATAAAAATATCTGGGTATAAGGTACATAAAATAGTATTTTAAGTATGTTCCCTACAAAGCTTTCATGTACAATAATGATTGATCCTTTCTGTTGGGAGACTGTAATGAATTCATTGAAAGGTTCAGAATTATATAAGTCATATATATTCGCTTCTTCAAGTTTCCACTGATTACTAAAATATTACATACCTGGACCAGAGCTTAAACTCCTGCCAAAATGTCTTTATCAAGTGATATTTTATAATTATACTTTTGATTTTTATTTACCAAGAAAGGGTTCTTATTTGCTAAGAAAAAAAACTTTATTATTATTCTTTTTTATTCATTGTCTTTAACAACACTTGTCTGTTAGTTAATTCCACTGTAAAAGCTACTACTTTCAGCATTTTTGCTGGAAACTTTTTCTTAAGAATGGTATGTTTTCTTCTTTGTGAAAAACAAATAAGTAATTGATTTTTGGCCTGAGAAATTATTTAACAAAAAATGATAAAAGCAGGGCTACCCTGATGGAATGGGATGAGTGTCAGAACTGTGTACTCTCAGTTTCCTCCATGACTGTTGCACTAATTTCCTACCTGCTGTAACAGATTCCATATAATGGGTTGGCTTATGAACAGGGATTTACAGACTCAAGGTTTCAGAGCCTAGAAGGCTCGCTTCCTCCCAGAGTCAGTACTTAGAACTCACCAGCCATGTTGGTGCACCTTGGCTTATCTGTCATGTGCTGATGCATATGGCTGTGTCTTCTCCTTTCTCTTCTGGGTTCCACTGACTTCCAGCTTTGGCTGCTCTCAGAGCTTCCTTTCCATGTCCAATTTCCTTTGCTTATAAGGATTTCAGCCACACTGAATGAAGGCCCATATATTCAACAGTCCTATTTACAAAAGCGTTCACACCCACAGAACAGGGGTTGGAACCTGAACATATCTTTTCTGGGGGACATTATGCAATCCCCAACACCAGTTATACCCTCTGACAACTCACCTTTGCCATGGGACCCAGAAAGTAATTTAAAAATCATTAAGTGAAAAATCACTCTGGAAATCAGTATTTCAAATGTCCACAATTCTCACTTTGCATGGAACACGAAGAAATTCAGTCAAATTTAATACAATATTGTATTAACTCTCTTTGTGAGCATGTTTACTTTTTCCTTCTTTATGGCTTTAATTTCCTTAGTGCTTTAGTTTCAAGAGAATTTAACAATTATTTCTATAAATATGCATTTGTGTTCCTATACTAAAAAACCATTATGGAAAGATGGGATACAAACAGTCTGAATGCATATTCATTAATATTATTTTTATTGAAATCATGTGAACTCAAATGGCTTTGACTACTTTACAGTGTTTCTTCTGGGAAGATGGCAGACTAGCAAGACAGAGGACTCTCTTCTCTTCCAGAAAAATAGCTAGAAGACAGGCAAAAATGGCCTGGAAAGAAACTTCTAGGGTTCGGGACCCCAGTGGAAGGCTGGACACCACCCAGCAGAGAGAGGGGCAATGGAAAAGAACCATGATGATAAAATTGTGAGTTCATGCTGTGGCTGCCAGTATCCACTCCCACCACACAGACACTTGGAATTCTCAGGCTTCAGGGCCACTGGCTACAAAGGGGGACCCACCTCCCAGAAGTGAGGAGAGAGCAACACAGCCTAAAGCTGGCTGCTTCTGACCCACAAACTTTGGTCTGCTGTGCCCTTGAGCTCCTGCACACTGGGTGGGGCCCTGCTATTGTTTGCCTGGGAGCCAGCAGGAGACTAAAGAGATGCAGGACTAAGGAGATCTGATCCTTTCAATTGCCCTATTGACCAGGACTGACAGTTTGAACTAGGAGACTCTTAGCCTCCAGGCAGGATCCTCTATCACAGTGATCTGGTCTGGTGGATGCAAACACACTCTAACCAGGCTTTGAATTGAGAAGGCTGACAAAGAGCGCCATATGCTGGACCAAGGAAAAGCATATAAGGAACACAAATAAGCAGAAAAGGCATTTTCTGGTCTTTACAGTCTCGCTCCCCAAGGGCCTAGGAAGCAGGTCAGCAACACAATACTCTGCTCAGGGCCCAGATCTGAGCAACTAACAGGGACAATCCTAAAGACCCAGAATAAGTTGAACCAAGAATCAAGGACACCAGTTAACACACAGCCTCCTGCCACTAAATCCCTATGAAAGGAAAGTGAGCATCTGAGTAAACTCACCATTCAAATCAGATGCCTAGACATCAGGAAAAAGTTACAAGTCATTCTGAGAAAAGAGAAGAAATGACCCAAGAAAAGAAATCTATCAAAGTCCCCAGAAGAGACATAGGATTTCAGACAACTAACAAGGAGATGCACACAAACTTCCAAAATCAAATTAATGAATTGAAAGATGATATGGATAAAAAGATAAAAGATATCAAGAAGAACAACAAGTGAGCACAAAGAATTTGGAAGCCTGAATAGAAAAGTAACAGAACTCGTGGGAATAAAAGACACAATAGTGGGATAAAAAACAAATTAGAGGGCAGCAGTTGTAGCTCACATGGTTGAGGACCTACTTTTCATGTACAAGGTCCCAGGTTTGATCACTGGCACCTTCTAAAAACAACAAATGAAAAAATGAACTCTCACTGCACAGCAGCTGTAGCTCAGTGGTTGGGCATCTGCTTACAATGCATAAGGTCCTGAGCTCAATTGCCATTACCTCCTAAAGAGGAAACAAACAAAACAACAACAACAAAACATTAGAGGCATACAACAGCAAGTTTGAAATGACAGAAGAAACAATAAGTGATGCAGAAGACAGAACAGCAGAAACGGAAAAGAGAAAAGAACAGAAAGAGAAAAGAATGTGAAAAATTGAGCAAGGGCTCAGGGAGTTGAGTGATAACAGAAAACACAACCACATGCGTGTCACGTCAGTTCCAGAAGGGGAAGAGAAGGGAAAAGGGGCAGAAAGAGTATCTGAGGTAAAAAGAGCTGAAAATTTCCCAACCCTCATGAAAGTAATGACCTTGCATGTCCAGAAAGCACAGTGTACCCCAATCAGAATAAATGTGAATAGACCTACTCCAATAGGTCTATTCAGATTCATAGTAGGTCTAACAGGACTACTCCAATTGCCAAATGTCAAAGATTAAAGAGAAAATTCTGACAGCAGCAATGGAGAAGCAAACTATCACATACAATGGATGCCCAGAAAGATTTTTTTGTGGATTTCTCATCAGAACTTGGAGAAGAGAAGACAATGGCATGATGTAATTAGGATAATCAAGAGAGCAAAAATACAGACAGAAATAAGACATGACATATGAAAACCAAAGAATAAAATGATAGAAGTAAATAATGCATTTACTGTAATATCATTGAATGTGAATGGATTAAACTCCCCAAATCAAAAGATATAGGCTGGGAAGTAGACATGGCTCATCTGCTAGAGAATCCATCTACAACATGGAGGGTCCAGGGTTCAATCCCCAGGGTCTCCTGACCTGTGCGGTAAGCTCTCCCATGTGCACTGTTGCTGCACTCAAGGAGTGCCCTGCCATGCAGGGGTGCCTCTGCATAGTCGTGCCTTATGTGTAAGGAGTGTGCCCCACAAGGAGAGCCGCCACCCCATGTGAAAAAAAAGTACAGCTTACCCAGGAGTGGCACTGCACATGGAGAGCTGACACAGCAAGATGATGCAACAACAAAAAAAAAGGGGACAGTTTCCCTGTATTGCCAGATAATGCAAGCAGACACAGAAGAACACACAGCAAATGGACACAGAGAGCAGACAATGGAGGGGGAAGGGGATAGGAATAAATAAAATAAATCTTAAAAAAAGATACAGGCTGACAGAATGGATGGAAAAACATGAGCCATCCATGTGCTGCCTACAAGAGACTCACCTTAGATCCAGGGATAAAAACTGCCTGAAAGTGAAATATTTGAAAAAGATACTCCATGCTAACAGTAACCAAAAAAGATCATGTCCTCTACACAAGTAAAAGAAAAAACTTGCAAACTCTGATGAATGATTCTGCAGTTCTTTGGTATTTGAGAGTTCTATGACAATGGAAATGAGACCACTGCCTCTTGTGGTTTAGAAAAGCCTGAGAGAAGAGAGAGAAGAGGCAGGAAGAGGGGGAGTAGGAGGGGGCAGGAACTGGAGGGAGGAGGGGAGAAATGGGACATAAAGAATGGCAGGGAAGGTTCATGTGGTCAGAGAGGACCCTGCAAAGGCACTAATAGAAGAGGGGAAGCTTAAGTGAGCTAGGAGAAAAACCCTCTGACCAGGTTCTGTACTAGAGCAGAAAAGAAAAATGCTTTAATTGGTTCTAGTAATGAAGACTAGCAAGAGACTTGCTCAATTGCAAAATTCCTTTTTCTTCCTAATTCATCTTGAGTATGTCTGTGTTGATAATACTTGTTTAACTTAATACCCTCGTTTTTAGCCATTTTTAGAACTAGAGAAACCTATTCCTTGAACAAGAACCAGTCAGGATTTTTGTGGCCCCTTTGCAATGTAGGCACACCTTGTCCTTTTGGAAGGCATGGAACTCTACCATCAGCGGGTGACAATTCAGAACTGTGCAGGTGAGAGATATAGTAGAAAGAAAGTGTTCCTTTCAAGCACTATAAGAGCATTATAATTACGAGAGTTTCTTTTTCCTCCACTTCACATTATCTGTTTATTTTTTGTTAGGTGAAAGCGACATAACATAAAATTAACAATTTTAACAGTACATTCTGTGGCATTTAGTACATTCACTATGTCGTGCATCAAATTTATCTAATTTCAGAACATTTTTATACACTCTGAAGGAACGCTCATAGACCCAAAAGGAGTTACTCCACCTTCCCCACTCCCCTCAACCCCTGGCAGCCATTAATCCTCGTTCTGTCTCTCTTGATTTGCATAGTATAGTGGGGGGTGGGGGGGTGGGAACCTATTTTTTAATGTAACTTTTTTTTGTGCTCAAGGTAGCTTAAAAAAAGGCAATTAAATAAAAAAAGTTTTTAAGTTTCCATTTATATGATGGTTTTTTGACATTACAGGAATAATCTGTTTGGAGTGATTACACAAGTCCTAAAAGATGAATTACTGATAGTTTGTCCCAAGTATTGCTCCAAAATATTCCAAGTGTTGATTCACTTATAACCATAGCATTTCATAGGTCTTAATTTCCTTTGAAGATTTTCCACTTTAAAATCCTGTGTATCTTGGGAAACTACAATAATTCTGTCCATTTTAACTATTTTTATAATCTTGGGTTCTAGAATCATGACCTGTTAGTTGAAAAGGGGCCAGTAACCATCTGTTTACAATGAGACTCCCCGCTCCCCCCGACCCAGCGCACCTCCTGCTGCCCTTTATTGCGCTGCACCCTGAGCTTCAGTCTTCTGTGACGTAGAAGAATATTTATCTCACAACAGGGGGGGCTGGCAGCTCCTCCCGGGAGGCGTCCCCATTCCTGGCCAGGAGGATCTGCGTGGCTGCCAGGTGCTGGCCAGATCTCGGGGGTGGGGAGACCCTCCTCCTGGAGGACACAGGTAGGGGCCCAGAAGTCTAGTGGGACCGGAGCGCAGGAACCCTAAGTGCGCGGGCCTGCCTTGGGCCGGGGTGGGGCTCCTGGCAAGGGCGTGGCGGGCACTCAGCCCCGCCGCTGGCCTCACAGGCGCTTTCCCCGCCGCTAAGCCCCGCCCCTGGCCAGTCAGCCCCGCCCCCTGAGTTTCCGCCCCCTGAGGCCCCGCCCAGCACGCGGCGCGGCGGCTGCACCTTTCGGACCCTCGGGTGTTCGGTCCCGACAGTGTCCTGGTGCTTGGGCCGGGCCGGGCCAAGGCTCCGCGCGGGGCAGCGAGCGCCGGCCCCGAACACTCAGGCAGAGCGCACTGGCCCCTTCTCAGACGCCCGCCTGCGCTGGGCTCGGAGCCCGGTACTTGTGCGGACCCCACCTGGCGGCGGCCGGGTGGGCCGGGGCGGGGGGCTGCGGGGGCCGCCGGCAGCGCGGAAAAGCGGGCGAGTGGCCGTCCCGCGCTGCACTGCGGGAGCACCCAGCTGCGCGGCTGCCGAAGCTCCCGCTCGCTGGACGGTTGTGCGCGGCGCCCCTGCGGGTCCTGCCCTCTCTGCACGGTTTGGGGCCAGGGTTTTGGGGGCTGCCTTCGCGGGGGCCCGTGGGCGGCGGGGGGCTCGGGGCCTGCTTCAGTCTTTGGCATTTTTCCAGACACGGATAACTTGTTTATCTGTGAAAGTTAGTTGAATGAAATTACCTAGTTAGAGCTGCAGAGCTATTTACGATGTACCACCTTCTTTTATCCAAGCTCCAGTTGATAGGCATTTGTATTTTTTTCCCAGTTTTGGTGGCCATGAACTTGCTGTGGGAGTCATGGTACAGCAATTTGTCTCGGATAGATATCTCGGAGTGGAACTAGCAACAATGATGTAAGTTTATATTTTTAAGAAACTGACAAAATGTTTCCCAAAGTGGTAGCACCTTTTGGCATTCTCACTAGAAATGTATGAGGGCTCCAGGTTTTCCACATCTTAAACAGTTGGTATTATCTTTCTTGATTTTAGCCATTTTAATTTGTATTTCCCTAGTGATGAAAAGAATTGAATGTTTCTTCTCTGGTGAAAGTGTTATTTACACAGTTTCCCATTTTTAAGTGCTGTTTGTCATTTTTTTTTAACAAATCATTTTTATCGATACGTATCAACAAAGCATAGAGTTCACCGCACAATCAGTGATATTCGGCAGCATCACATTAGTTGTGCATTCATCACCTCCATCATTACTAGAGCATTTTCTTAATTAGAATAATAATTTAAAAAGTAAATCCATCACTTCGTCATCTCTGCTTCCCCTACTGTTCACAGCTCCCCTTTTTGGCTATTCTTGCACAGATACTTTTATTTCCCCTCTATAAATTGATTTACATTTACATTTTATGTAAATGGAATCATACAATATATTATACAATATATTTAGTTCATAGTGATCCTGTATTTATTGTATTTGTCCTTTTGCGTCTGGTTTGCTTCACTCAATATAATGTCTTCCAGGTTCATTGATTTTGTCAAATGTTTCAAGACTTCTTTTTATTTTAAGATTTATTTTTTATTTATTACTCTTCCCTTACCCACCCCACCCCCAGTTGTCTGCTCTCTGTGTCCATTTGCTGTGTCTTCTTCTTGTGTGTCCACTGGCACTCTTGTCAGTGACACCCGGAATCTGTGCCTCATTTTGTTGCATCATCTTGTTCTGTCAGCTCTCCGTGTGTGTGGCACCACTCCTGGGCAGGCTGCACTTTCTTTCACGCTGGGCAGCTCTCCATACGGGGTGCACTCCTTGCATGTGGGGCTCCCTTATGCAGGGGACACCCCTGCATGCCACAGCACTCCTTGGGAAAATCAGCACTGTGCATGGGCCAGCTCATCACATGGATCAGGAGGCCCTGGGTTTGAACCTTGGACCTCCCATGTGGTAGGCAGATGCCCTATCAGTCTGGCCAAATCTGCTTGCCCATTTCTTTTTAAGTACTGCATAATATTCCATTGTGGGAATATACCACTGTTTGTTTATCCATTTGTCAGTTGATGGACACCTGGGTTCTTTCCAGCTTTTGACATTGTGACTAGTACTGCTATGAACACGGATGTGCAGATGTGTATTTCTATCACTGCTTTCAATTCTGGGTGTCGACCCAATAGTGATAGTGCTGGGTCACTGGCAAATCTATATTCAACTTCTTTTTTTTTTTTTTAAGATTTATTTATTTATTTATTTCTCCCCCCTTGTCCCCGCCCTGCCCCAGTTGTCTGCTCTCTGTGTCTATTTGCTGTGTCTTCTTCTTTGTCCACTTCTGTTATTGTCAGTGGCATGGGAATCTGTGTTTCTTTTTGTTGCATCATCTTGTGTCAGCTTTCCATGTGTGCAGCACCATTCTTATGCAGGCTGCACTTTCTTTTGCACTGGGCAGCTCTCCTTCCAGGGCACACTCCTTGCATGTGGGGCTCCCCTATGCAGGGGACAGCCCTGCATGTACAGCATTCCTTGTGCTCATCAGCACTGCATGTGGGCCAGCTACATGCAGGTCAAGGAGGCCTGGGGTTTGAACCACAGACCTCCCATGTGGTAGATGGATGCCCTAACCACTGGGCCAAGTCCACTTCCTTATATTCAACTTCTTTAGGAACTGTCCAACAGTCCTCCACAGTGGCTATACCATTCTGCATTCCCACCAATTGTGAGTAAGAGTTCCTATTTCTCTACATCCTCTCCAACATTTGTAGTTCTCTGACTTTTTAATTGTGGCCATTCTGATAGGTGTGAAAGATATCTCTTAGTTATGATTTGCATTTCCCTAGTAATTACTCATATTGAACATTTTTTCACGTTTTTTCTTGCCATTTGTATTTCTTCTTTGGACAAATGTCTATTCATGTCTTTTGCCCATTTTTTAATTGAGTCTTTTTTTATTTCTGAGTTGTAACATCTCTTTATATATCATGGATATTAATCCCTTATTGGATATGTGATTTCCAAGTATTTCCTTCTGCTGAGGCAGCTGTCTTTTCACCCTTTTGACAAAGTCCTGAGGTGTACATGTGTTTAATTTTGAGGAGGTCCCATTTATCTATTTTTTCTTTTGTTTCATGTGCTTTGGGTGTAAGGTCCAAGAAGCCACCATGTAGCACAAGGTCTTTAAGATGTTTCCCTACATTTTCTTCAAGCAGTTTTATGGTCCTTTTATATCTAGGTCTCTGGTCCATTTTGAGTTGATTCTTGTATGGGATGTAAGATAGGGGTTTCATTCCATTCTTTTTGTTATAGATATCCCGGTCTCCCAGCACCATTTATTGAAGGGACTTTTTCCCCATTAACATGGACTTGGTAGGTGTCTGAAAAACTAGTTGACCATGGAGGTGAGGGTTTATTTCTGGACTCTAAATTCTATTTTACTGATTGATGAGTCTCTCTTTATGCCAGTGCCATGCTGTTTTGACCACTGTAGCTTTGTAATATGTTTCAAGGTCTGGCATTGAAATTCCTCCCATGTTGCTCTTCTTTTTTAGAATGCTTTTGGTTACTTGGGTGCATTTTCCCTTCCAAATGAATTTGGTAATTGCCTTTTCTGTTTCTGTCAAGTAGGCTGTTGGACTTTTGATTGGTATTACATTGAGTCTATAAATCAGTTTAGGTTGGATTGACATCTTCATGATATTTAGTCTTAGGGTACATGAATACGGAGTGTCATTCCATTTGTTTAGGTCATTTTAAATTTCTTTTACCACTGTTTTGTAGTTTTCTGCATCTAGGTCCTGTAATTCTTTGACTAAGTTGATGTCTACATATTGAGTCTTTTTGTTGCTATTGTAAATGGAATTTCCCCCTGATTTCTCCTCAGATTGTGCAGTACTCCTGTACAAGAACACTGATTTCTGCATGTGGATCTTGTATTCTGCTGCTTTGCTGAACTCATTTCTTATCTCAAGTAGCTTTGTTGTAGACATTTCAGAATTTTCTAAATATAGGATCATGTCATCATGATCAGTTCAAGTTTTATATCCCCTTTTCATATTTGGATGCCTTTAATTTTTTTCTTCTCTAATTACTCTAGCTAGAACTTGTAGTACAATGTTGTATAGCAATGTGATAGTAGGCATCCTTGTCTTGTTCCTGATCTTAGGTGGAAAGCTTTCAACCTTTCCCCACTGAGTGCAATGTTGGCTGTGGGTTTTTCATATATGCATTTTATCATATTGTGGCATTTTCCTTCTATTAATACCTTTGGAAGTGTTTTTTACCCAGAAAGAATGCTGGATTCTGTCAAATGCCTTTTCATTGTCTATTGTAATCATCATGTGTTTTTTCCCTTCAATTTTTTTTAATGTGGTGTATTATGTTGATGTTTTTTTTTTTTTTTTTTTTATGTTGAGCTAACCTTGCAACCAGGAACAAATCCCCCTTGGTCGTGATGTGTAAGTCTTCAATAATGCTGCTGGATTCAATTTGTCAATATTTTGTTGAGAATTTTTGCATCTCTGTGTTCATTGAAGAGATTGGTCTGTACTTTTCTTTCTGTGTAGTGTCTTTATCTGGCTTTGGTATTAGGGTGATGTTGGCTTCATGAAAAGAGTGGGGTAATTTTCCCTCCTCTTCATCATGTTGGAAAAGTTTAAACAGGATTGTTGTTAATTCTTTTTGAAATGTTTGGTCAAATTTATCTCTGAAGTCATCTGGTCCTGAGCTTTTCCTTGTTGGGAGGTGTTTGATGATGGATTCAGGCTCTTTAAGTGTGGTGGTTAGGGATTGGCTGTCACTGTTGCTGGGGGAAGGGGCAGGGTTTAGGGATTGGTGGCTGCTGTTGCTGGGGTGGAGGGCAGACTGGAGTTTCCCGCCCACGCCTCGCTGTTGCTGCTGTCGGGGGGGAGGGAAAAGGGCAGACTGGATTTTTCCGCCCACGCCTGGCTGTTGCTGCTGTCGGGGGAGGGGAAAAGGGCAGACTGGAATTTTCCGCCCTGTGCCTGCACAGGGAGAAAGAAGAAGAAGGGTGCCGCCCCACAGGCATCGTGTGGTGCCATCCAGGAGGAGGGGCGGCCGCGGAAGCATGGCTGCCGAGAAGGGGAGACCCGAGGGCACTCTGCGCCCATGCCGAGCTCCCTTCAGGGGTGGTGGTGAGTCCGACCAGCCACCCTATTATGGGGGCAGCGGCTTGGCCTGCTGCGGCTGCTCCCCTGCCAGGCCAGCAAACCACACTTCAGCCCGAGGGGTGACCGCATCAGTGTAGGTTGGTTTTGCCTTTCTAGGAATTTTCCCATTTCTAGGTTGTCATTGTTGGCATACAGTTTCTCATAATATCGTCTTTTGATTCCTTTTATTTCTGTGGGGTCAGTCATTACTTCTCTCCTTTCATTTCTGATTGTATTTATTTGCCTCTTTTTCTCCTTTGTTAATCTTGCTAGCGATTTGTCAATTTTACTGATCTTCTCAAAGGACCAGCTTTTGGTTTTGATTTTATCTATTTTGTTGTTGTTGTTGTTGTTCTCAATGTCATTTATTTCTGCTCTAATCTTTATTATTTCTTTCCTTCTGCTTGCTTTGAGGATTGGTTTGCTGTTCTCTTTCCAATTTCTCTACGTGTTCAGTTAAGTCTTTGAGTTTAGCTCTTTCTTCTTTTTTAATATAGGTGTTTAGGGCTATAAATTTCCCTCTCAAGACTGGCTTTGCTGTATCTCTTAAGTTTTGGTAATTTATGTTCTCATTTTCATTTGTCTATACATTTACTGATTTCACTTGCAATTTCTTCTTTGATCTACTGAGCACTTAAGAGTGTGTTGTTTAGACTCCACACAGTTGCAAAGTTACCTTTTTCCTGTCTATTCTTGATTTCCAATTTTGTTCCATTATGATCTAAGAAGGTGCTTTGTATAATTTCAATCTTTTGATATGTATTGAGACCTGCAGTGTTCCCTACATGTGGTGTATCCTGGTGAAGGATCCACGGGCACATGAGCAGAATGCATAACATGCTGTGTTTGGATGCAGCATTCTGTCTGTTAGGTCTAACTCATTTATTGTTCTTTAAGTTCTCTGTTTCCTTGTTGATCTTCTGTCCAGTTGTTCTGTCTCATAATGTGAGTGGTGTATTAGAGTCTCCAGTGATTATTGTACAGATGCCTGTTTCTCCTTTCAGTTTTGACAGAGTTTGTCTTATGTATTTTGGGGCAACCTAGTTAGGTGCATAAATATATCTTCCTGGTGGGTTGTCCTTTTAATAAATATATAATGGCCTTCTGTGACTCACAACTTTTTTTCACTTCAAGTCTGTTTTGTCCAATAATAGTATAGCTGTCCCTGCTCTTTTTTGGTTACTATTTTCATGGAGTATCTTTTTCCAACTTTTTACTTATAGCTGGTTTGTATCCGTGAGTCAAAGGTGGGTCTCTTGTAAGCAGCATATGGATGGCTCATGTGTTTATTATCCATCCTGTCAATCTATATCTTTTGTTTGGTGCATTTAATCCATTAACAATCAATGATAGGACTGTAAATGCATTGTTTACTTCCTAAATTTTATTCTTTGGTTTTCATGTGTCATGTCATAGTTTGGTCTTTTTTCTCTTGGTTATCCTTTCTGCTCTTCTTTTTCTCTACTCTCCTCCAGGCCTTTCTCTTCTTTTTTGTTCAGGCTGTATGGCTTCCTTATTATTTCCTGCAATTTGGATTCTTTTTTACAAACTCTTATTTTCTGTTTGTGGATATTTTATACTCACCTTCATATTTGGAGGACAGTTTTGCTGGGTGCAGAATTCTTGGCTGGCAGTTTTTCTCTTTCAGTCTCCTAATTGCATCATACCACTGTCTTCTCACCTCCATGGTTTCTGATGAGAAATCCACACTATTACTGGGCATCCCTTGTATGTGATGATTTGCTTCCCTTACTGTTCTCAGAATTTTCTCTTTATCTTTGACATTTGGAATTCTGAATAATATATGTTTTGGAGTATGTCTATTTGGATTTATTCTGATTAGGATAAGGTGGGCTTCTTAAACATGCAGGGTCATTCCTTTTGTGAGCATTCGGAAATTTTAACTATTCCCATAAATACTCTTTCTAACCCTTTTCCCTTCTCTTCTCCTTCTGGAACTCCCATGACATGTATGTTGTTTTGTTTTCTGTTGTCATTCATCTCCCTGACCCTCTGCTCAATTTTTTCCCATTTTTTCCCTCCCTCTGTTCTTTTCTCTCTTCAATTTCAGCTGTTCAGTCTTCGGTATCACTTGTACTTTCTTCTTTCCTTTCAAGTCTGCCTGAAATTGTTGTAGACCTTTAATGTGTTTTTGATGTCACCTATTGTGTCTTTCATTCCTATGAGCTCTGTTGTTTTTCTGTTCCACATTTCAAATTCTGCTTTTGCTTGCTTAACGTCTTCTTGATGTCATTCACCCCTTTAGCCAAATTGTCTTTCAACTCATGAATTTAATTTTGGAAATTAGTATGCATCTCGTTAATTAGTTCTCTCAAATCCTGCATCTCTTCTGGGACTTTGATATATTCCTTTTCCTGGGCTATGACTTCCATTTTCTTCTTCTGGATCATAAATTTTTGCTGATTCTAGGCACCTGATTAGTATAGAGTTTACTCAGATGTTCAATTTCTTTGTCTTTTGTTGGGACTTAGTGGCAGGAGGCTGTGTGTTACTGTTGCTCTTTGATTCTTGATTCAACCTGGATCATTGTGGTTGTCCCTGTTAGTTGCTCAAATGTGCGCTCTGCACCCAGTAATGGGTTGCAGACCTACTTCCTAGGGCCTTGGGAGGAAAGCTATAAAGGTCAGAAAATCTCTCATTTTTTATTTTCTCATATGTACTACCTAGTTCTGCCAGCAGGTGGCACTCTTTGGCAGTCCTCTCAGTTCAATGCCTGTTTAGAGTGTTTTTGCTGTAACACAGCCTGGATCAATCTGAAAGGGTCCTCCCTGGAGCCTAAGAGCCTTGTAATTTGAACTTTCTTATAAAAAAGTCTCTAGCCTTCTCTGGCAGTCCCCTCCCATTTTGTGGGTAAGAAATAATTCCACTCCGTTCTGCATCTTCAACAATCAGTCCCCATTCATAGAGGAGATTGAGAGGGTCAGATTTCTTTACTCCCTTGCAACCTCCTAAGGCAAACAATGGCAAGGCCTCCCTGGCCTGGAAGGGCCCATGGGACACAACAGGCCAAATTTGTGGGTCAAAACCTGAGTCAGCCTTAGATCTTGTCCCTCTCTTCCCTGTTTCCTGGGAAGGTACATCCTCAACAGTCAGTGCCACCTATAAGAGAGGGAGATTGAGAATATTGGATTTCTCCAGTCCTGTTTAGTGTCACAAGGTAGACAACAGTGTATTCCCAATCAGCCTGGAAGGGCTGGTGGGACACAGCAGACCAGAACTATGGGTTAGAAGTTGTCAGCCTTAGGCAGTACCCCTCTCTCTCTCCTTTCCAGGGATGGTAGATCCCAGGATACCCCTTTGTAGTCAGCTCAGAGGCCTTTGTGTCCTTTTTTATTTTATTTTTAAAAGATCCTTAGATTACATAAAATGTTACATTAAAAACTATGAGAGATTCCCATATGCCCTACTCCCTACACCTCCCACTGTTCCCAACATCACCAACTTCTTGCACTAGTGTGCTACATTCATTACAATTGATGAACAGATTTTGAAGCATTGCAACTAAGCATGGATTATAGTTTACATTGTAGTTTACACTCTCTCACACTCAATTCTGTAGGTTATGACAGAATATATAATGGCCTGTGTATTAACCAGGCAAAGGGGTACTGATGCAAAATACCCAAAATTGGTTGTTTTTTAACAAAGGGTATTTATTTGGGGTAGGAGCTTACAGATAGCAGACCATAAAGCATAACTTACTTCCCTCACCAAAGTCTATTTTCACGTGTTAGAGCAAGATGGCTGCTGACATCTGCAAGGGTTCAGGCTTCCTGTGTTTCTTCCCTTCCAGGGTATTGCTTCTCTCTGGGTTCAGGGTTCCTTGCTTCCCGGGCTCCAGCTTCAGCATCAAACTCCAACATCAAAATTATATTAAGAACCCTTAACTCTGTCCATTGCCTTGCCTTTTATCTGTGTGTCCCTGCTCACCAAAGGGTGGGGACTCAATGCCCTTCTGGCACAAGTGTCTACCATAATTACCTAATCAAGTAAACCTATGAATCCAACATAATTTAATATGCCCCCCAAAAAGATTAGTTTACATACATAATCCAGTATTTCTTTTTGGAATTCATCCATAATATCAAACTGCTACAGCCTGTATCTGTCACTGCAATGTCATTCAGGTCTATTCCAAGTCCTGAAAATACCCCCATATTATACCTCTTTTTCCCTCTCCATGACTTCAGCACCACCAGTGGCCATTTTCTCCACATCGATGAAGTTTTTCCATTGATAGAACCACAGTAAGTCTATAGTAGAACACCGGTAATTCCACTCTAATCTATATTTTATTCCCCAATCCTGAGGGTTCTGGAATGGTGAAGCCTACTCTATCTGAGAGGCGATTTTGATCTCATTTGGCTAATAGATGAGACTTTCGTGCCTGCAGTTGACTTTCTCAGTTCCTTGATATGGTGGTTGTCCATCCTCACCTCCCTGTTAGTTGTCCTGGGTGAGGCCAATGAACTGGAGAGTAGGTGTTACACCTCCACTGAGGCTCAGGGCCCAGCTGACACATGAACCATCCAGAAATTCAAGTCTTTTGGATGTACACCTACCAATTCCAGCATCAACTATAGGTTCAAATAAAAGAGATAGAAGAGGCATGTGTAGAGAAGTCACATTTGAGTCCAACTCTGTCACATTCGGGAGCACAAACTCCAAAGGAGGACCCAGTGGTCAGGCAGCAATCTCTGGAGCTATCTACACTGAACATATGAGCAGTGTATCTGTGGATCCCTCAGGTGTCCCACTAATTGTGGTAGCATCTGCCTTGGCAGTCTATGACATCCTGCAGAGACATTTTAAGTGTAAATCTCTCATGGACTCCTGGCTTACTCTGAAGTCTCTTAGCCATATAAACTCATGTATCTTTACCTCCCCCCCCCCCCACTTTAGTTCAGTGTCCTTTTCTAGTTGCATCATCAGCTGATGCTTGATAGTAATCCCTCAGTGTCAGGGAGGCTCATTCCTGGGAGCCATGTCCCACATTGGGGGAGAAGGTAATGCATTTATATGTTGAGTTTGGCTTAGGGAGAGGCCACATTTGAGTAACATGGAGTCTCCCTAACTTAGCTCCCTGTCAAGCTTGCACCACCCAACCCAATAGTATCCCTACACCCCTGTCATATCCCTTTACTGCACAACTACTCACACCTTATCATAAATTTCACTCTTATGGGCATTGGGTCACAATCTTCTTCTCCCTTTCTATTTCCTGTAAACCTATCTTCCAGACTCTAGCTCCCTGAGTTGGCTCACTTAACTTAATTCTTATCAAAGAGGTCATGTAATATTTGTCCTTCAATGCCTGGCTTGCTTTATTCAGCATAAGGCCCTTCAGATTCATTCATGTTATCCCATGTGTTATACTGTATTCCTTCTTACAGTTGAATAATATTCCATTGTATGTATAGACTACATTTTGATTATCCATTCATCTCTTAATGGGGATTTGGGTTGATTACAGTTTTGGCAATAGTGAATAATGCTGCTATGAACATTGTTGTGCATAATCAGTTTTGTCTTTGTTTTCAGTTCTTCTGGATATATACCCAGCAGTGGAATTGATGGGTCTTATGACAGAACTACAGTTAGTTTTTTGAGGTAATCCCAAACTGTCATCCACAATGGCTGGGCCATTCTCCATTCCCACCAGCAGTAGATGAGGATGTCCATTACTCCACATCCTCTCCAACACCTTAGTCCTCTGATTTCTTTAATGTCTACCAGTCTGATGGGAGTAAGATGGTATCTCATAGCTTTGATTTGCAATTTCCCTAATAGCTAGTGATGTTGAGCATCTTTTCATATGCTTTTTACCCTTTGGTATTGTTTCTTTGGAGAAGTGTCTGTTCAAAAAACTTATCCATTTTTTAAATGGGTTGTTCATCTTTTTATTTTTGAGATATAGGATTTCTTTACATATGCTGGATATTAGGCTCCTATCAGATATTTGGTTACCAATACTTTCTACCATTGTTGAGGCTGTCTTTTCACTTTCATCACAAACTCCTTTCCAGTGCAAATGGTTTTAATTCTGAGGAGGTCCCATTTATCTATTTTTTTTCTTTTGCTTCTCATGCTTTAGGCTTCAAGTTCATGAAGACATTTCCTATTACAAGGTCTTATAGAAGCTTCCCTACTTACCTTCCAAAGTCTTTATGGCCTTGGCTCTTATAATTAGATCTTTGATCCATCATTAGTTTTTGTATAAGGTGTGAGATTGATATTCTTTTGGATATTCATATCTAGTGTCCAAGCACCATTTGTTGAAGAGGCTATTCTCTCCCAGTTGAGTGGGCTTGGTGGCTTTGCTGAGGATCAAATGACTGTATATGCCATGATCTATATCAGAACTCTCAGTTCAGTTCCATTAGTTATTAAGTCTGTTTTTGTGCCAGCACCATGCAGTTTTGACCACTGTAGCTTTGTAATATGCTTTAAAGTTAGGTAGTATGATTCCTCCAATTTCATTGTACTTTGTCACTATGCCTTTGAATATTCAGGGACTCTTGCCCTTCCAAATAAATTTCATAGTAAGTCTTTCCAATTCATTAAAAAATGCTGTGTTGATTTTTATTGGGATTGCATTAAATCTGTATATTAATTTGAGTAGGACAGACATCTCAATGTTATTTAGTCTTCTTATCCATGAGCAGGGAATATTCTTCCCTTTATTTAAGTCTTCTTTGATTTTCTTTTACAGTTCTTTGTAGTTGTCTGCATATGTCATTTACTTCTTCAGTTAAATTATTCCTAGATATTTGATTTTTTTAGTTTCTAAAAAACTAAATACCATTGTAATGGTATTTTTTTTTTCTTGATTTCATCATCAGATTGCTCATTTGGTGTAGAGGAATGCTACTTATTTTTTTGCATTGTTCTTATAACCTTCGACTTTCCTGAACTCATTTATAAGTTCTAGAAGCTTTGTTTCTGAGGGCTTTCTATGTATAGGATCATGTCATCTGCAAATAGTGAAACTTTTACTTCTTCCTTTCCAATTTTGATGCCTTTTATATCTTTTTCTGGCCACAGTGCTCATGCAAGTACTTGTAACACGATGTTAAATAAGAGCAGTGACAGTGGACATCCTTCTCTTGTATCCAATCTTAGATGGAAACCTTTTAGGAGTTCACAATTGTCTATGATTTAGCTGTGGGTTTTTTTTTTTTTTAGAGTTGTCATTTAACTATGACTATTCTTTTTTTTTAATTATTTATTTATTATTTTTTAAAAATTACATTTAAAAAAATGAGGTCCCATTCAACCCCACCGCCCCCGCCCCCCATTGCCCCCACAGCAACACTCTCTCCCATCATCATGACACATCCATTGCACCTGGTAAGAATACCTTATATTATATTGGGGAAGTTTCCTTCTATTCCTATCTTTTGGAGTGTTTTAATCAGGAAAGGGTGTGTTTTGTCATATGCTTTTCCTGCATCTGTAGAGATGATCATGTGTTTTTTTTCCTTTGCCCTCTTTAGGTGGTATATTTTATTGATTGATTTTCTTATGTTTAATGCTCCTTGCATAACCAGAATGAAAGCCATTTAGTCATGGTGTGTAATTTGCTTGATGTGTTGTTGAATATGATTAGCAAGTATTTTGTTGAGGATTTTAGCATCTGGTTCATTAGCGATTGGTCTGTAATTTTCCTTTCTTGTAGCATCTTTAGGTTTGGTATTAGGGTAATGTTGGCATCCTAGACTGAGATAGGCGATGTTCCTTTTACTTCTATTTTTTGGAAGAGTTTAAGCAGGATTGGTGTTCATTCTTTCTGAAATGTTTGGTAGAATTCACATGTGAAACTGTTTGCTCCTGGACTCTTCTTAGTTGGGAGTTTTTCCATGACTGATTCTATCTCTTTACCTGTGATTGGTCCATTGAGTTCATTTTTCTTCTTTCACAAGTGTAGGCTACTTGTGTGTTTCTAGAAATTTGCCCATTTCCTTTAAATTATTCTTTTTGGCATATAATTTTTCAAGCTATCCTCTTATGATACACCTTATTTTTGTGGGGTCAGTGGTGATTTTCCTTTCCTCATTTCTTTTATTCTTTATTTTATGTATTCTCATCTTCCTTTTTTTTTCTTTGTTAGTGTAGCTAAGGGTTTGTCAATTTTATTGATCTCTAAGAACCAGCTTTTGGTTTTATTTTTTCTAGTCCTTTCTAATTTTCAATTTCATTTAGTTCTGCACTAATCTTTGTTATTTCCTCCATTGTACTTTGGGGTTAGCTTGTTGCTCTTTTTCTAGTTCCTCCAGGTGTACAGTTACTTCTTTGATTTTAGCACTTTCTTCTTTTTAATATCAGCATTTAAAGCTGTGAATTTTCCTCTCAGTACAGCTTTTGCTTCATCCTATAGGTTATACTATGTTGTGTTATTTTTTAATTCATTTCAAGGTAGTTACTGATTTCTTTGTATTCACAAAGAATTCTGTTGGACCCACTGATTGTCTAAGAGTACATTTTTTAACTTCTATGTCTTTGTGCCTAATCTGCTTCTCTGCCCCTTGCTGATTTCCAGCTTTAGTCCTTTGTGGTCAGATAAGTTACTTTGTGTAATTTCAATCTTTCCAAATTCATTGAGAGCTATTCTGTGGCCCAGTATATGGTCTATCCTGGAGAATGATCCATGTGCTCTCAGAAAGATTGTATATTGCACAGTATTTGAGTGTACATGTTATGTGTATGTCAATCAGGTCCAGATCCTCTAATGTATTATTTAGGGTCTTCGCTTCTTTATTGATTCTCATTGAGATATTCTGCCTAATGGCGATAATGGTGTATTAAAGTTCCCCAGAGTAATTATAGAGGCACGTATATCCCCACTTAGTTATTTCCCTTGTTTGTCTCATGCATTTTGAGATTCCCTAGTTCAGTGCATAAATATTTATGATTGTTCTTTCTTCTCGATAGATTTCTCCTTTTTTTAATATATAGTGTCATTTTTTTTTGTCTCTTATAATGGTTTTGCATTTAAAGTGTATTTTGTGTGGTTTTAGTATTGCTACTCTCACCCTCTTCTGATTATTGTTTGCATGTAAAATTGTTTTCCATCCATTCACTTTCTGTATCCTTGCATCCCTGGGTCCTTGATGAGTTTATTGTAGGCAACATATGGATGGTTCATATTTCCTTATCCATTCTGCCAATCTGTGTGTCTTGACTGAAGAGTTTAAGCCTTTACATTCAATGTTATTACTGTCAGGGAATTACTTATATTAGCCATATTTTTTTAGACTTATATATGCCATATGTTGTTTTTATTTCTATTCTTATCTTTTTATTCTTATACTCTCCTCCACCTCTCTCCTTTTTTCCCTTTCATCCTAAAGAACTCCCTTTAATATTTCTTTTTTTTAAAGATTTGTTTTTTATTTTTTTTCTCTCCCCTTTCCCCCCAACCCCCCCATTGTCTGTTCTCTGTGTCCATTTGCTGCATGTTCTTCTTTGCCCTCTTCTGTTGTTGTCAGCGGCACGGGAATCTGTGTTTCTTTTCATTGCATCATCTTGTTGTGTCAGCTCTCTGTGTATGTGGCAGCATTCCTGTGCAGACTGCACTTTCTTTTGCTCTGGGTGGCCCACCTTATGGGCACACTCCTTGTGCCTGTGGCTCCCCTACATGGGGGGCACCCCTGTGTGGCATGGCACACCTTGTGTGCATCAGCAATGTGGGCCAGCTACACACAGGTCAAGGAGGCCCGGGTTTGAACCATGAACCTCCCATATGGTAGATGGACGCCCTATCCACTGGGCCAAGTCCACTTCCCTCCATTTAGTATTTCTTGAATGGCAGGTTTCTTATTGAAAAATGCTGTTAATTTCTCATTATCTGTTAATATATTGGAGTCTCCTTCATTTTTTGAATGCCGGATTTGCTGGATAGAGAAGTTTTGGCAGGAAGTGTTTTCTTTTAGCACGTTATCTCTGTCATACCACTGCCTTCTTACTTGTATGGTTTCAGATGGGAAATCAGCACTTAATCTTTTTGAGCTTCCCTTTTATGTGATGGATCTCTTTTCTCTTGCTACTTTCAGTATTCTCTCTTTGTCATGAGCATTGGACAATTTGAGAAGTATATGCCTTGGGTAGAGGTGTTGGGATTTATACTTTTTGGGTCGTGCTGTACTTCCTGGACATGTACATCCCTTTCCCTCAGTAGGGTTGGGAAGTTTTCAGCCATCATTTCCTCCAGCATTCCTTCTGTTCCCTTTTCCTTCTCTTTTCCTGCCCGGATGTCTATAGTGCATATGTTTCTGTGATTCAAATCCTTAAGACCCTGATGGATTTTTTCTTTCTTTTCATCCTTCTGTTTTGCTATCTGATTTCAGATGTACTGCCTTCCTTGTCATTGATTCTTTCCTCTGTCTGGTCACATCTGCTGTTTTGTGCTTTCAGTGTATTTTTAATTTCCTGCATTGTGCCATTAATCACCATCATATCCATTATCTTTTTATGTATGTATATTTTCAATTTCTTAAGTATGTTCTCCCAGTGTCTTTTTTTAAGATTTATTTTTTAACTTTTCTCCCCTTCCTCCCCTCCCCCCAGTTGTCTCCTCTCTGTGTCCATTTGCTTGTGTTCTTCTGTGTCCACTTGTATTCTTGTCAGTGGCACCAGCAATCTGTGTCTTTTCATTGCATTATCATTCCGTGTGTGTGGTACCACCCTGGGCATGTTGCACTTTTTCACCCTGGGCAACTCTCCTTATGGGGTGCACTCCTTGTGCATGGGGTTCCCCTATGCAGGGGACACCCTTGCATGACACAGCACTCATTGCACACAGGAGCACTGCACATGGGCCAGCTCATCCCATGGGTCAGGAGGCCCTGGGTTTGAAATTTGGACCTCCCATGTGGTTGGCAGATGCTGTATCTGTAGAGCCAAATCTGCTCCCCCCTGTTTCTTTTTAATATCCTCAATCTCTTCCTTCACTTCATTAAGTTGACTTATGATATTTGGACATCTTTGATTAGTTCCATGTTCTGTATTTCCTCCTTTTTTTCAATTTGTTCATTAGACTGGGCCATGTCTTCCTGTTTCTTAGTATGGGTCATAATTTTTTGTTGGTGTCTAGGCATCTGTTTATCTTAATGGGTTTATTCAGTTGGTTAGCTTCTCTTCCTGCTCTAGTGTTTTATTTTGTTATTATTTTTGCATGTTGTAATTTTTCACTTTGACACTTCATTCCTCTTATTGTATTTCCTTGTCTGTGTTATCTTGAAAAAAATATGACCAGAGGAAAGGAAAGAGATAAGAAGAGGAAAAGAATAATAATAATACAAGGTAGAATAGGGGTCATACAAGACCTAGGAAAATAAATACTCCACATGAGTAAAACAATCTTAAGAAGGACAGAGGAATAAGTTTTAAAAAGTGGAATAAAAAAATGAAATGAGAAAAAATAGAGAAAAATAATGAATTAAAAGCCTGGAATGATGAGTAGAGAGGTGAAAAGAAAAGCAAACTGTAAAAAAAAATATAAGGAAAGAAAATGAAAAAACAGAGTGTGAAAAAGAAATAAAATTTTTTTCAAAATTGAAGACCAAGCAAAATAGGCAAGGTACATGAAAAAGAACAGAAAACAGAAGATAGATAAATGAAGGAAAGAAAAGAAATTATGTAGGTAGGAAAAAAATCAGTAAAAGTATAAAATTGGGGGGACAAAGAGAGGGGAACACCACAAAAGAAATGAAACAGCAGCAGCAGCAACCACAAAACAACTGAGGAAAGACAGCCTTCCCTTTAGGCCCCTAAGGAGCTTCTCAGGCTGCTGGTGTTCATCATTCACCCTGCAGCCTACCTTCTGCAGGCAGGTGATGTAGCCAGTTTTAATGATTAAAATTTAAAAAGTTAAAATAAAGAAGGGGGACTTTTTTAAAGCAAAGAAATAACAGGTTCAAGAGCACTTAAATCAGAAAGAGTGCCAGTACATTCCTTGTCATAAACTACAAGCTGATGCCTGATCACCAGTTGGGTCACACCTTTGACCAGGGGCCTCATACATGCAAGGCAGGACTCCCTCCACTGAGCTAAATTGTCTCCTTAGGTTAATGTGTCTTTAGAGAGCTAGGCGCCAACTTCCCCAGGTGTTTGTAGACTTCTGTACCTGCTAGAGTCCTGCTGATGAGGTGGTTGTGCCCAGCCCCTCTCTAGTCTAATGGCTTTCTCTCCTCAGGAGGGCATCTGAGTGTGACAGCCTGCCTGAGGGGATCCTGCCTTCTCTCTTCCAGGCAGGTCTGGGTCTCTTCCAAGATTCAAAGGGGCCTGAGCTGGCCAAACTCACCACAAAGAAATCACTGTCCAGTGTCTGCCAGACCCTCTTCCTCCCATGGAACACCCCTTCCCAGTCCCTTGGCAGCAAAAAGCCAGGGGCCATGTGGCTACTTGCAGGGATTGTGGGTTATATGTGTGATTTCCAGCCACAGGTGCGAGCAATTCCTGGTTTTCTTCTTTATCTTTCCAGTACCTTCCAGATGACTCAGAGCATCTTCCTCTCCTATAAATATCCAGAGCCCCTCCTTTAGATATGTACCTGCCTTCTGGGTGCTTTTTTTTTTTTGTAGGTGTGTCAGTCTCTACCTACTTTCTTCATCCCTTTTCCTGGCAGTCCTTAAGGTTGTTTTTTGGGGGGAAGTGGGCTTGGCCCAATGAATAGGGCATCCACCTACCACATGGGAGGTCCACTGTTCAAACTCTGGGCCTCCTTGCCCCATGTGGATCTGGACCATGCCCAGTGCTAATGCACACAAGGAGTGCCATGCCATGCATGCATGTTCCCTAAGTAGGGGAGCCCCACCTGCAGGGAGTGCACCCCATAAGGAGAGCCACCCAGTGCAAAAGAAAGTGCAGCCTGCCCAAGAATGGTGCTGCAAACACGGAAAGCTGACACAAAAAGATGACACAATAAAAAAGAAACAGATTCCTGGTGCCACTGATAAGAATAGAAGAGGTCACAGAAGAACACACAGCAAATGGACACAGAGAGCAGACAAATGGGGGGAGGGGAGGGGAGAGAAAAAAAAATCTTTTTTAAAAAAGTTGTTTTTTGATGTTTGGTCCTCTAGAATATCCTCCCAGTTGTCTCTATTCCCTTGGGGGGGAAATGCTAGACCCATAGGAAAGGAAAGAGTTAAGAAGAATAATAGTAATAATAATGCAAAAAAGGTAAAGAGGAACTGCATAAGAGCTAGGAAACTAAGGAATATAAGTAAAAAACAATTTTAAAAAATACAAAGGAATAAGAATAAAAAGAGTTGGAATAGAAAAAATTAAGAATGAAAATAGAAAAATATAGAATGAATTAAAATGCCAAGCACATCAGAAGTAGAAGGAAAGAAAAAGGAAAGAGAGAGAAAGAAAAAATGAAGACCAAACAAAAAAAACTGGTAGAATGAAAGAAAAGCAACAGAACTCAGAAGGCAGAAAAACAAAAGGAAGAGAAATAAAATAGGTTGAAAAATAAGCTTAAAAAAAGGAACAAAAAAAAGGAACAATAGGGCGTAAGAGTATCACTGTGGAAGGGAAAAGGTTTTCTGGTGGATGTGTGGGAGTGCTGTATATTATATATATACATTGCTGTGGTCTAGGACTCCTGTGAAGAAAAGCTGAATAATTGGGGGGGGGGGGGAAAGAAAAGAAAAAGATAGGATGTGGAATTTTTTCAAGTCAACATTCTTTATCTAAGTTCTTTATCTAACTTTATCCAAGTTCTTTATCTATCCTTTAAGCTCATCGCTATATGCCATTCCCTAGTAAGGGACCATGAAATTATATTGGGCTTCAAATTTCGGGGAGTTCTGGATCACAGAGTGTTTCAACAATGGCAATGGAGGGATACTGGTATGGGGTACCAATGACAGGTGATATATGGCTGACAGGGAGCTGTACAGAACATATGTCCAGGGTGCATGGTAATGTTTGGATATACTCATAGTGGCAACAATTAAAAACCACAGTAGGGGGGGTACTGGGTTCCTGGCCAGTGGTGCTCTGTCGTGGTCCCTAGGGGAGCAGCGACAGTCTCCCAGGTACAGTGGTGGGGACCGGGAGGGAGTGAGGGTTCAACAGTGAGCCCCGGATGCTAATGACTATGCTTGTGAGCTGATAAACCTAAAATAAGAACAAGGCCTAGAACAACTTTGTGCCTGGGAATTTCCTCCTGTCAGCCTTCATGTTACTCAAATGTGGCCAGTCTCGAAGCCAAACTCAGCATGTAAATGCAATGCCTTCCCCCCAGCGTGGGACATGACACCCGGGGATGAGCCTCCCTGGCAACGAGGGACCACTATCAACTACCAACTGATGATGCAACTGGAAAATGACCTTATACGGAAGGTTCAATGCGGATCAGCAGAATATCCATGTCTACATAAAATACCATGACTTTAAAATGCTGTTTGACCTAAAGTAAGGGGGAAATGGAAAGGAGAAATGAGTTTATATGGCTACGAGTTTCTAAAAAAGAGTCTGGAGGCTGGCAGAAGGATTGCCCTCATGCACAACTGAGCTGAGTCAGAGAGACAGATAAAGCAGATACAACCCCCAGATATTGGTTCCTTTGAGGGCTAAAGAGACCCACGGGAGTTATGGTCATGGCCGATGGGGTTAACTACCAGGGCAGATGGCCCCTCTTTGGAAATGGTGTTTATGTGTGATGAATCTGGACTCAGATGGGATCTCCCTTCATAAGACTTTCATGCCAATGTGCTGGAGGTGCAGTTAATGTTGGGGTTTAAGATATATTTAGGGGATTTGAATCTCTGGACTGACAATGTGATAGCCAGATCCTGAGCCTCAACAGACTCCAGCACCTACAATCTGATTTATTGGACTTACCACACTCAGCTAAGATGGAGTTGAAGAAGGACAACCACCACACCATGGAGCCTAGAGTGATTACAACTGAAAATGGGAGGATTGCATCCAGCATCCAGGTGGAATCTGACCCTCCTCTTGACATAGAGGTGCAATGGACACAACCAATCCAATGTCCACATAGAAGAGGTGGCATTGGAATGGGAAAAGTGGACATAGTGGACGAAGGGTATGGGGAAAGGCAGGAAGAGATGAGAGGTGGAGGCATCTTTGGGACATGGAGCTGCCCTGGATGGTACTTCAGAGGCAATCACCGGACATTGTAAATCCTCACAGGGCCCACTGGATGGAATGGAGGAGAGTATGGGCTATGATGTGAACCAATGTATATGAGGTGCAGAGGTGCCCAAAGATGTACTTACAAAATCCAATGGATGTGTCATGATGATGGGAACGAGTGTTGTTGGGGGGGGGAGAGGGTGGGTGGGGGGATGGGGTTGAATGGGACCTCACATATATATTTTAATGTAATATTATTACAAAGTCAATAAAAAATAAAAAAATTAAAAAAAAACAAACAAACAAAAAAAACTTATAACATGGTACTGTATAACATACTAAATCTTCAAATGAAATATGAATAGTGGGTAATATTGCATAGGTTTTAAAAATATATAAACACAAGAAACTAGATAGAAATGGAATAGTAGCTATGTTTGGAAGGGGAAGCATAGAGAGATTGAGGGGTGATACATTTTGTTTGTTTGTTTTGTTTATTAATTTTGGAATAAAGAAAATGCTCTCCTAATTATTGAAGTGATGAATGCACAGCTATGTGATTATAGCAAATACCACTGATGGTACACTTTGGATGGATTTAAGCTTTATTAATATGTATCAGTAAATTTGATTTGGTAAAAAAAAAAAAAAAAAAAAAAAAAAGGAACAAAGAAAGGGAAAAGAACAAAGAAAACAAAAGTAACAAAGAAGCCACCCCAGAAGAGCAGCCTTCCCTCTTAGGCCCCCAGAGACCTCATAGGCTGCTGGTGCTCATCAGTCACCTACAGCCTGCCTTCCACAGGTGATGCATCTAGTTTTACCAAGTAAAATAAAGGAAAAAGAAAAAAAATCCAAGAAACCATTAAAAAAACAATAGCACCTATCATAAGGTGTTCGCAGTACACCTACTCTCTCTGAATCTCTTCACTCAGGAGGTACCAGGGCTCCAACAAGGCACCTACATTCAAGGCAGGAGCTCCCTCTTGTGCTGCAGCAGCTCTATCAGCTAACTTTTGGAAGCTTGTCTGGCTCTTCCTGGCCCTGTTTCCCTTAAGAGTTGGACTTTCTAACAGCTTTCAGGGGCTGGGCTAGTTGGGTGCCCGTCCCTGCCCCTCCTTGATCAAGTTCCTCTCTCCCAGGGTGGCTGGGTGTGACAGCCTGCTGGAGCAGATTCTCTCCCCACCCCACCCCCCACTCCCCCCAAGGCCCCCCAGTGCTGGCTGGTTTCCTTCTGGAAATTCAAAGGGACCTGAGGTTTCCAAACCCACAGAAGGGAAACGACTCCCCACCCTGCACCAGACCCACTTCTTCCCAGGGAATGCTCCCTCCCCCTCAGCTGGCCTTTGAGGGCCAGGGGGTCCATGGAGGCTATTTGCCTTGAGGGTGGGGCTTGCCCACCACGTTTTCCAACCACAAGGGTGATCAACTCATGGTTTTCCCTTGAGCTCTTTATCTCTTTGTCCAGCTCCCTCCTGAATGATGCTTGCTGCCTCCTGCTCCTTGGATTCCCAAAGCAGCTCACTCAAGTTAGGCCCCTGCCCCCTCTCTGCCATTTTTTTTCAAAAGAGATGAGCAGTACCCACTTACAGTGACACCATATTCCAGATTAGTGCATCTACAAATTTTTAATCTGCTCAGTGAGTGAAAGGAAAATATGAAAATGATGTCTCCCCAAGTAGAGAATATCAATAAAGGGCTAGAAAGTATAAATTTAGTGGAAATAGAAATTCTGGAGTTGAAAAATAGAATGCTATGAGAACTTCTCTAGAGGTGGTCAACAGGTGTTTCCCTGACTAAAGATCTGAACAACTCCCTCCACAGCCTGGAGTGTGCATCTTCCTATTTCAGTCCTTCCTCTCCCAGATAATGTGCACTCCAAAAGATGTAGCAGTGAGACCTAGTTTTCTTATTAATTTTACTGGTCACTAGTGATATTGAATGAATTTCCATACCCTTGCTCATACTTAACTCACTGAAGATCCTGTGATTTAGGGTATAAAGAGGAGGGGACTTGGTCAGTTATTGTGTTTTCAGAGACCTCTACTTCCTTCTGAGAACGAAAAACTTGCACCCAGCCTGAATGAAAATCCACCAATGAAGAAACAGCTCTGCACTCAGAGATATTCTGCATCCTGGCCTCTGAGTCCCCATGAGATTTACAGGAAAATATTGCCCTCCATTAACAGGGATAATTACTACTCAAATTTCTGCAAACCCCAATATCCCTCAGGGAATTCCACATATTCCTACCCAAGTCAACCAGATCTCAATGAAAGCCCTCCTCATGTTATATAAATTAGTCTATCCCAGTCTTACAAGGGAGAAAGGTGATTGTTTTCTCTATTAAAGACACTTATTGAAGCCACTTAAATTGTAGAATCGATTTTTCCATTTCTGTAAGCAAAAATGGCTGCTGGGATTTTTATAACTATTATATTGAATCTGTAGTTCCCTATGGGTGGTATTGATATTAGAAAAAATAGTCTTATCATCGTTGAACAATGGATGTCTTGCCGTATGTTTAGATCTTCTTTAGTTTCATTTAGTTATGTTTGCTAATTCATGTGTTTTATCCTTTCATTAAATTCATTTTAGCTATTTTATTTGTTAGCAGCTAATTGAATGGACTTTTTTTTTTTGCTGTGCTGTACAAATGAAACTGACTTTTGTGCATTTATCTCCTACTATGCAAGTTTGCTTAATGCCTTTATTGTTGCATTAGTATTGTGACTTCTTTGGAATTATGTATTTAAAGGAGTATGTCATCTATAGGGATAGCTTTCCTTCTTCCATTCCAATATGGATGACTTTATTTCTTTTTCTTACCCAATTGCTCTGGCTAGAACTTCTAGTACAATGTTGAAAATCAGTGATGAAAGTAAGTTAACTCATCTTGTTCATGAACTGTTGGGAAGATTTTCATTACTTCACTACTGAGTATAATGTTAGCTGTGGATTTTTCAAATGCAGCTGTGAACAGAGTAGAATGACTTCCACAAATGACCATCCACATAGTGAGCAGCAGAAAGTCCCCAGATTATAGGCATCCTGTGAGTGCATTTCTGAAATCCTGGAATGTGAGTTAGTTATAGGATACCTACATTTTTGTGGTTTTGAAGAACTTAATTCTCACTAATGTCCATATGTTCAAGGTTTAATAATAAGATCATGATAGACTATGCCTGAAATATTTTGATGTGTTCTTAAATTTTAAAAATTCAATAAACCCTATTAAATGAATTTTTCTTTCTACAGGTTATTTATAAAATAGTATTTTAATTGGAGTAAGAACAAGTATTAGCCAGAATCCTTGAGGACCATGTGTGTGTCTGATGATAGGTATCAAGCCATGTGGTGGTAATATTGTAGTTCAGATATAAATGATGGTGAAACTATTTGATTAGGAATCTTAAGCAATAAAAAATTTTCTAAATTTGCTGAATATGAACCATGATTGCTAACACTAAATATGTATAAAAATAGATTGATTTAAAACTAAATAGAAAATAACCATAGTCATGAAGTATAAGAAACTAAAATCTAATGCTTGTATGAATACAATACATTAAATATACAAAAACAAGATAATTCAGAAATGAAATATAGTATAACTTATTGAAATAACATATTGCTTTTGAATATATATAGACTTTTATAGATCATTGATCTTGGAAATCTATAGATATATAGAGAATGCCAAAATTTTGGCAACATGGTAAAGTTTCTCAAGAGAAGAGTACATGTAAAAGGAAAATTCAGTAGTCAGATGGCAAAAGAAAATAGACAAAAGGTTCAGTAGAGGTAATGAACTGAATGAAGACCCTTTTTGGAAGAGTGGTGGAAGTATAGAATCTGAAAATATCAGGAAGAAAGCTTCCATACTTTAAAATATTTCATAAAACATGTAGAAAGAGAAACAGAGCTGTATTGTTAGAGAGCTATTTTCAGCCTCACTTCTGTCTATAAAGTTTTTTTAATCATATGAAAACCAAGAGAAAAAACATTGTTATTTTCAAGTATCAAAGTAATCTAGGGAGAAAAGGAGTAGGTGCAGAGTAATCCACAACAAATGAATGAAAGTTCTTTGTCATGATCTATATTATGTACTGAAATATACTTTCTGAGAAGTAGATAACAGGCATTAGAAAAATGAAATAATACATGATAAGATATCATAAATTTGAAAAACTCAAAAAGTGAATGAGAAGAAATAAGAAAAATGGAAATACAGCTCAAAATTGAAGTATAATCTCTAAGAAGTAGGATGACAAGATAATGCTTAAGTAGGTAGAAAAAGTGAAAAGCTGAAAGGGCTGAAAAATTACATGGAGAATGTTAAAGATTAAAGAAAAACAGTCAAAAGTTGAAGAAGGGTTCTCATGATCCACTAGCTGAACCCTGGGTGCCTGAAGCAGGAAGTGGGTGGGGCCATCCCCAGGCTGGAGGCCTTTGGTGGGCCCTGAGGTATGGGTGGGGCCTGCACATGGGCAGTGCTGGAAGCTGCCCCTCCCTCCCATGATGCTCAGCTCCAGTCTGCAGGCCGTGGCGGGTGGTGTCCAGGCTCCTTCAGTCCTGCCTTTGGTGATGGCTGTGGCTCCTCAGGTGCTAGGCTGCCTTGAGCTCTGTACCCTGGGGTGTTTGTGGGAGGTGTTACTCCTGTGCATGGGGGAGGGTGCAGACCTGTGCTGAGTCTCATCCTTTAATACTGGACCTCCTGCTACTGAAGCGGGAGGTGGTGCATTCGTCTGGGTGGACCTTGGGGACTCCAGATCACTGATTTGTCAATTAAAGTAAGTCCATGAACTGGGTTTCCACAGAGCTGTTAAACAGATGGATGAGCTCTAGGGTGACTGTGTGCTCTCCCTTGTTTAGGGCAGTCCTGGTTTATGTCCATTGTCCTGCCTTTTCATGTCACCCCCTCTCACTAAGAGTATCCTGATATGACTTTATGTTACATGGTCAGGCTATTAGGTCTATTTTGGGCATTTCTTTAAGAAAGGTTGACTTAACGCCTGAATAACTTAAGTTAAAAAAAAACTTGCAAAACATAGGGTATACAATGAGACACAGGCATATATACTTGTGTCCAGATGGCTTATCCAGCAAGGAGGTGTGTGAAATTGCTAAGTGAGTGTCTGGGCAGCAGTAGAACTGAGGGAACAGGGGCTGGATGAGAGGGAGGCTTACCTTTCATTGTGTAGCTTTTTCACCATTTGATTTTTATTAAAATGAGTTTTTCCTACAAAATACACAATAATAAGATTCTGGGAAGGGACTATTATAGGCATTTGTCCTGTTATGTGAATTTTCCTTCTAGGAGACCTCTAGTCAGCTGGACAATCCCAGGTAATGGGACAAAATTTTGTTTTTATATTCATGAGAAATATTGGTATGTGGTTTCCATTCTTTTGATATCTTTTTCTGGTTTTGCCATTGGGGTAATGTTGGCCTCATCTAGTGAGTTAGGAAGTGTTTCCTCTAAAGGCGATTGTGGGGATTTGGTTTCATTTTTCCTTAAATGTTTGGTAGAATTTGCTATTGAACTATCTGAACCAGGTCCTTTGTTTTTGGGAATGTTATTAATGATTCAAATTTTTAATGGCTATAGGTCTATTCTGATATATTCTTGTGTGAGTTTTGATAATTTACATCTTTCAAGAACTTTTGAGTCATTACATCTAAGTTATCAAGTTTTTGGACATAAGGATGTTCATTGTCTTGTTTGGTTATCCTTTCAATGTCTGTGGAAGCAGTAGTGATGACCCCTCTTCCATTCCTAGTATTGGTAATTTTTATCTTCTCTATTTTATGTTTGGTTAGCCTAGCTAGAGATTTACCAGTTTGACTAGATACTTTCAAACAACAAACTAAGGCTTTAGTTTGGGCATATATTTTCATTTATATGTCATTACGGTGTAGGAGTGCACTTGCTGGACCATATGATAAGTTTATGTTTAGTTGTATAAGACACTGCTAACTAGTTTTCAGAGTGACTTTACCATTTTCCATTCCCTTATGCAATGTATGAGAGATTCAGTTTTTCTGCATTCTCACCAGCATTTGGTAGTCACCTTATGTTTTAGTTGTTTTAATAGTGTGTAGTTACATATAATGGTGTAGTTTGCATTTCCCTAATGGCTAATTATATCCAACATCTCTTCCTGTACTTATTTCCCATCCATTCATCTACTATGGTGAAATGTTTGCTCATATATAGTGCCCATTTTCTAATAGGATTGTTTTTTTAAAATTTTTTAATTTCCCTCCCCCCTTGCAGCTTGCTCTATGTGTCCATTCTCTGCAAACTCTTCTGTGTGGTTTTTTTTTTTTTTTTTGCTTGTCTCCCTCCTTTGCTGCATCTCCTGGCTCAGTCAGCTCTCTGCAGTGCCTGTGGGCCGGTTGGCAATCCGCAACCTGTGGGTGAGCCTGCCTTCACAAGGAGGCCCTAGGATGCAAACCCAGGGCCTCCCATATGGTAGACAGGAGCCCAAGTGATTGAGCCACAGCTGCTTCCCAGGATTGTTTTTTCATGGTTGAATTTTGAGAATTTTGGAAATTCTTTTGATTTATTATAGATATCTGTGTGTTTTTTTATGATTTTTTTTTTGTGTTAGCCCCAGGGGTTGAACCCAGGACCTCATTAGTGGGAAGCCAGTGCTCTACCACCAAGCCACATGGGCTCCCCTGAAATTTTTTGTTCGCTTGTTTTTTGTTTTTATTTTAGCAAGTACTTGGATCTAAACCCAGAACCTCTCGTGGGAAGCAGACACTCAACTGCTTGAGCCACATCCACTCCCAATATTGTAGATAGCTGTTCCAGATATCAGTTTCAGATAGCCTATGTATGTGTTTTTTCTTTGTCATAGTTAAGTTTGCAAATATTATTCCCTGTCTGTAGTTTGCCTTTATAGTTTCATTTTTTCAGATCTGTAGTTTTAAAATTTGGTCAAGAGCCGTGTATCATTTTTATTTTTTATGGATCTCATTCAATGCATTCTCTCTTCGGAATCTGTTTCCATGTTTTCAAATATCAACTAGTTTGGGTGATACCCCAGTCTTTCTCTTGCCTAACATCACAACTCCACTGATACTTGTGCTTCAATGTCACAATTTAAAAAAAACATTTTGTTTTCATTATTTTTAAGGAGCTTTAGGTGCCATAGATGTTCCATCAAAAATATAGGGGTTCCCATATACCCTACTCCCTCCCCCTAACACACTTTTCCCCATGAACATTATCCTTCATTAGTGTGGTCCATTTGTTTCATGGGATGAACACATATTGAAGCATTGCTGTTAGGCATGATCTATAGTTTGCATTGTTTCACACTTTGCACAACACATTTTAATAAGTTTTGAGAAAATGTATAATGACATGTATCTGTTATTGCAGTATCGTACAAATTATTCCAGTGTTTGAAAACTGCCCCATGTAACACCTATTTTTCCCTCTCCCGCCCCTCAGAACCTCTTTGTCCACTGTCTTTATATCAATGTCACATGTTCTTCCATTATTAAAATAATAATAGTGTATTTAATCCATAGTTGCATTCCTCCTGTTTGTTCATCCGTCTATCTTTTGGAGTTGGGATTGTGTCACTTTCTTATCCCACAGCAATACAGCAACAGCTACTTCAAATACGTGTAGAACAGGACCACCTGATTTCCCTAACCTCTGCTGCTCTGTCTAACCCACCATATCTTTTGCTTGGACTACTGTGATAGCTCCCTAACTGGTCTGCCTTTTGACCTACTTGCCATTGTGGTCCATTCTTACCTAGCAGCCAGAATGATCCTGTTAATACCTCAGGCAAGCCTTGGCCCTTGTTTTTCTTTACTGAAACCCCCACACCTTCCCAGCTTACAGTAAAATGCAAGGCTCTTTACACTGGACTACAAGAACCTCCACAGTGTGTGACCCAAGTTTTAAAAGCAGTTTTATTGAGATATAGTTACATACCGTATAATCTATCCAAAGTGTACTTTAGTATAATTATAGATTTGTGCATTCCTCACCACAATCAAGTTCAGGACATTTTCATCTCTCCTAGAAGGAAAACCCTATACTCCTTAGAAGGCACCTCTCAATCCCTCTATCATTCCCCAGCCTACATAACCACTATAAAATTCATCTCTATAAAAATCTTTCAATTTTATTTTAATGAAATCATAGAATATGTGGTGCTTCGCATCTAGTTTCTTTCACTTAGCATAATCCTTTCTTAAATTACTACAATTTTTTTTAATGAGAGAAGTTGTATGTTTACCAAAAATTGATGTAAAAAATACAATGTTCCCATGTATCCCTCTATTGTTGACTCTTTGCATTAGTGTGTCAGCTTTGTGAGGCTTGATGAAAGAATATAAGATATTAGTGACAACTATAATCCTTTATAGTTTACATTAGGTGTATTTTTCCATCTACTTTCCTATTATTAATAATGTGTAATAGTGTCATCCATTTGTTATAATTCATGAAAGAGCAATCTTATATTTGTTAACCTCAGTCTATCATCCATAACAGGTTCAATTAGTTAAACAATCCCATCTTTAGGCTTCTAGCTTTCCTTCTAGTAACGTACATGACCTTAAATTCTCTCAACCACATTCACAAACATGTAATTCACAGTAAGATCCTGCCATCATCACTATCCATTCCAAAACATTTACAATCAACCTAGAGATTCTGCACAATTTAAGTATCAGCTTTCCGTTCTCTAACCCATTGTATCCCTTGATAACTTATATTCTAGATTCTAAATCTGTGAGTTTGGTTCTTATCCTTAGTTCATATCAGTGAGATCATACAATATTTGTCCTTTTGTGTCTGTCTGATTTTACCGAATGTAATGTCCTGATGCTTCATCCATGTTGACGCATGCATCAGGACATCATTCTTTCTTAGAGCTGAATAATATCCCATCGTATGTATTCACCACATTTTGTTTATCCATTCATCTGCTGGTAGTTATTTGGCTTCTACCTTTTTTTTATTGTGCTCTGAACATTGACATACAAATACCTGTCTGAATCCTTGCTTTCAATTCTTTTGGACATATATGCAGAAGTGGAATTGCCAGTTCATTTGGTAATTTTAGTTTAACATTTTGAGTTACTGCCAAGCTGTTTTCCATAACCAATGCACAATTTTATATTCCTACCAACATTGTACAAGTTTTCCTATTTCTATGCATCCTTACCAGCACTTGCTATTTTCCAATTTTAAAAATAATAGCCTTTTAAATGGGTGTGAAGGATAGCTCATCATGCTTTGATGTGTCTTTCCCTAATGGCTAATAGACTTGAGCATCTTTTCATATGCTTATTTACCATTTGTATATCTTCTTTGTAGAAATATCTATTTAAATACTTTGCACATTTCTAAGGTTTTTTGTCATGCCCAACTCCCTTGGAGGTAACTGAGTGATCAAGCTCTGTTTTCCTTCTCCACTTGTCACTGGCTATTTCCTTGATGTGGAAATAGACCCTTGCCACTTGGCTGCTTCCTCCCCCTCCTTTGATCCCCAGCTCCAGTCTTGTCTTCTCTGACTTAGGTAACCTCTTTATTTTTTTGAGGTACCAGGACTGGGCATTGAACCTGGGACCTTGTATGTGGGAAGCTGGCACTGAACCACTGAGCCACAAAGGATCCCTTGAGTTGGTTTATTCATTTGTTTGCTTGTTTGTTTTTAGGAGGCACCAGGAACCAAACCTGGGACATCCTATGTGGGCAGCAGGTTGAACTTCATCCACTCGCACCATCTTTCTTACCTGCTCTGTTATCCTACCACTGACCCCTCTTCTTCAGGTTGTATTTGCTGATTCTTTATCTCTTGCTCACTGGATTGTAAATCACTCCCATAAGGTTTACATTCATCTCTCCCTGCTCCATGCCTAACACAGGGTCACCTAAACAGTCACCATGCACTCACTTTATTTAATAGAGTGTAAAGAGGGGAGACAGTGGCTCTTTCCACCATCTCTATGATGACTCTTCTGGCTGGGGAGGTGGTTTCAGACCATCGTATTTGCAGCCCTTGGATGTAGCTCTCCATGGGCTTTGAGGGCAGCCCAACTTGGATGGAATTGTGACTCTTGTAAAGTTATTTCCACAGTGGTTTACCTTAAGTCATACTTCCCTGTACTTAGATTCTGACATGTACTTGGTGGGTCACTTCAGAAAAAGTACTTTGAGACCTTTGTACCTATTCCTCATCTGTAAAATGGTGATAAAAAAAATACCTAATTTTTAGACTTTGTCTTATAATTGAAATCTAATTTTAACTTGCCTGACTCCCCAGATAGTCTCCTTCCAATCCTGTTCCCCAGAAAGGAGAGTGATGGACTCAGTGTGTCCCATGCTTTTAAAAAAATTTTTTTTAATTTATTAAAGTATACCACTCATACATAAGCATACATAAACATTAAGTGTATAATAGTTGTGAATTTACAAAACAAACATATATAACATCAAACAGTACTCTCATACCTCACCCTATCACCAATACCTTGAATTGTTAAACATTTTTAACTAATGATTAAAGAGCATTGTCACAATATTACTGCTAACCAAAGTATTTTCCAACCCACCCTATTATTATATTTATATCACTTATATATGATCATTCATAAATAATAAATATGGTAAACATTGTGAAGTTAGAAAGCAAACATGTGTAACATCATTCAGGGATCCCATACATCAACCCTCCACCAACACCTTGCATTTTCGTGAGATGTTTCTTACAAATTATGAAAGATTGTTGTCAAAATCTTATTGTCCTTATCTTACATTTGAGTATTTTTCCCCCAACCTACCCTATTATTAATTTTTAAGTATATTTTTTATGGCAGAAGTTGTAAACTTATAAAATAATCATGCTCATGTACAGAATTCCCAAACAACACCCCTCTATCTGAACATTTGATACAGACAAGGTAATATCATCTGATTGTTACCATGACCATAGTGTACATTTGGCACACATTTTCCATACTGCACCATTTTCAACACAGTACATCTTTGGCATAGATGCAACAATATTACATTATTACTGTTAACCAGAGTCCATAGGTCACTCCAGTTGTATTTTTCCCATGCTTCTCCACATTCCCACCACCTTACAGTAGTGATGTACATTTGCTTTAGCTAATAAAGGACACTCTTGCATCTGTACCATCAAACACATTTCTCATCTACTTCTTGGTTTACCATACTATTCAGTTCCTAGATTATTCTTTAGGATTCTGTCAATTGGCATTTCATATCTAGACTACCATTTTCAGCCACATCCCCATTTATAAACTAGCTTTTACTATGTGTTACCATCCACTCTATACATTTCCACACTTTCACAGCAAAGCTAATTAAAACTTTTATGTACATTAACCATCAGTAGTCCATCTCAGTCCTCCTCTTATCTCCTTTAAAAATCCACCATGTACCACCACCAAGTCTTGAAGATACTTTCCTACCATTTCTCCTAGAAGTTTTATGGTTCTTGCTTTTATTTTTTAGGTTTTTGGTCCATTTTGAGTTAATTTTTGGATAAGGTGTGAGTTAGGGGTCCTCTTTCCTTCTTTTGGCTATGGATAGCAAGTTCTTTCAGCACCATTTGTTGAATGGACTATTCTGCCTGAGCTGTGTGGGATTGACAGGCTAGTCAAAAATGGCTTGACCATACATGTGAGGGTCTGTTTCTGAAACATCAAATTGATTCCATTGGTCTATATTTCTGTCTTTATGGCAGTACCATGCTTTTTGTAAACCACTATAGCTAGGAAATATGATTTAAAGTCTGGAGGTGAGAGTTCGCTTTTCCTTTGTAAGATGTTTCTGGCTATTTAGGATCCTTTACCCTTCCAAATAAATTTGATAATTGTGTTTTCAATTTAAAAAAATTCTGGTGGAATTTTCATCAGGCTTGCATTGAATCTGTATATCAATTTGAGTAGAATTGATATCTTAATGATATTTAGTCTTCCAATGCATGAGCATGGAATATTCTTCCAGTTATATAGAATTTTTTTAAATTTATTTTTTAACGTTGATTCGCAGTTTAAGAATACATGTGCCTAACATCATTGGTTAAGTTATTTCTTGACTTTTTGAGTTTTATCTGCCATATTTTATTTTCACCATTCTTTTTCTCTTTTAGTTACTTTTATTGATATAATCTTCATTTCTAGACTCTCTTCCAGGCCTCCCTCTCCTGTCTTTTCTTGTCAGGGTCTAGCATAACCTTCAGTATGTCTTGAAAATATTGTCTCTTGGTTAGAAATTTCTCAGTTTCTTTTTATCTGTGAATATTCTAATCTCACCCTCAGTTTTTTTTATTGATTTTGTAAAAATATTACATTAAAAAAATATGAGGTCCTATTCAACCCCACCATCCCCACCCCACCATTCCCCGCCCCCCCCCCCCCGAAACACTCACTCCCATCATCATGACACATACATTGCATTTGGTAAGTGCATCTCTGGGCATCTCTGCACCTCATGGTCAATGGTCCACATCATGGCCCATACTCTCCCCCATTCCATCCAGTGGGCCCTGGGAGGATCTACAATGTCCAGTGATTGCCCCTGCAGCACCATCCAGGGCAACCCCAAGCCCCAAAGGTGCCCCACATCTCATCTCTTCCTGCCATTCCCCCCACCCATCAGCCACCATGTCCACTTTTCCCACTCCAATGCTACCTTTTCTCTGTCTCACCCTCAGTTTTGAAAGACAGTCTTGCTGGATATAAGAGCCTTGGCTGGAAGTTTTTCTCTTGTAGTATCTTAAATATATCAGGCCACTGTTTTATTGCCTCCCTGGTTTCTGAAGAGAAATCAGCACTTAATCTTATTGGGTATCGCTTATGTCATGCTTTATTTTTCTCTTGTTAGTCTCAGAATTCTCTTTGTCCTTGGCATTAGATATTCTGGTTAGTATGTTTCTCAGAGTTGGTTGATTCGGATTTTTTTGGATGGGAGTATATTGTGCTTCTTGGACATGGATATATATGTCCTTCAATAGGTTTGGGAAATATTCTATCATTATTTCTTCAAATATTCCTTCTGCCCCTTTTTCCTTCTCTTCTTCTCTGGGTCACCCATGACATGTATGTTTGTACATCTTTTGCTGTCATTTAGTTCCCTGATTCCTTGTTCAATTTTTTCCATTCCTCAATTGTTCTTTTGTATGTTCACTTTCAGAGGCCATTTCTTTCAGCTTATCAATCCTTTCTGCTGCCTGAAATCTGCTTTATATGATTCGAATGTTTTAAAATTTCAGTTATTGCCCCTTTCATTCTGAGATCTGCTAATTTGCTATATATGCTTTCAAGTTATTCTTTGTGCTTCTCCAATGTCTTCTTAATATACTTAATCTCTTTAGCCATCTCATTGAATGTATTCAGGAGATTTGTTTGAACTTCTATGATCAGTTTTCTCAAGTCCTTTCTGTTATTTGTTTTTGTAAATTTTATTTTATTTATTCATTTTTAAAAAAATATTACATTAAAAAAATGAGGTCCCCATTCACCCCCACCGCCCCCACCCCACCACTCCCTCCACAGTAACACTCTCCCCCATAATCATGACACATCCATTGCATCTGGTGAGTACATCTCTGGGCATTGCTGCACCCCATAACCTGAGGTCCACACCATAGCACACACTCTCCCACGTTCCATCCAGTGGGCCATTGGAGGACATACAATGTCCAGCAATTGTCCCTGCAGCACCACTCAGGATATCTCCAAGTCCTGAAAATGCCTCCACATCTCATCTCTTCCTCCCATTCCCCGCACCCAGCAGCCACCATGGCCACTTTTTCCACACCAATGCCACATTTTCTCGATTATTAACCACAATAGTTCATGAATAGAATATCATTAAGTCCACTCTAATCCTTGCTATATTCCTCCTTCCTGTGGACCTTGGCTTGGCTGTGTCCATTCTACATCTATGTCAAGAGGGGGCTTAGATTCCACATGGATACTGGATGCAATCCTCCTGCTTTCAGTTGTAGGCACTCTAGGCTCCATGGTGTGGTGGTTGACATTCTTCAACTCCATGTTAGCTGAGTGGGGTAAGTCCAATAAATCAGAGTGTAGGAGTTGAAGTCTGTTGAGGTTCAGGGCCTGGCTATCATATTGTCAGTCCAGAGATTCAAATCCCCTAGATAGATCTTAAACCCCAGCACCAACTACAATTCCAGTAAAGTAGCATGAAAGTCTTGTGAAAAGAGATCCCATTTGAGTCCAGTTCCATCATGCAGAAACACCAGCTGCAAAGAAGGGCCAACTGACATGGCAGTGAATTCCATCTGCCATGACCATAGAACCCATGGGTCTCTTTAGCCCTCAAAAGAACCAATACTTGGGATTATATCTACTTTATCTGTCTCTGAGACTCTGCTCAGGTGTTCATAAGGGCAATCCTTCTGACAAACTCCAGACTCTTTTTTAGAGACTCATAGCCATATAAACTCATTTCTCCTTACCATTTCCCCCTTACATTAGGTCAAACAGCATTTTTAACTCCTGTTATTATATGTAGAGAGGCATATTCTGCTGGTCCGTGTTGAACCTTTAATTCAAGGTCATTTTCTAGTTGCATCATCAGCTGGTATTTGGTAGTGAACCCTCGGTGACAGGGAGGCTCATCCCCAGGTGTCATGTCCCATGCTGGGGGGAATGCATTGCATTTACATGCTGAGTTTGGCTTCGAGACTGGCCACATTTGAGTAACATGAAGGCTGTCAGGAGGAACCTCCCAGGCACAGTGCTGCTCTAGGCCTTGTTCTTTTTCCAGGCATATAGGCTCACAAGCATAGTCATTAGTATCAGGGGCTCACTGTCAGACCTTCATTCCTTCCTGGTTCTTACCGTTGCACCTGGGGGACTGCTGCTGCTCCCCTAGGGACCATGACAGAGAACCCCCAGCCAGGAACAGAGAAAATGTGGCATTCATGTGGGAAAAGTGGCCATGGTGGCTGCTGGGTGCGGGGAATGGGAGGAAGAGATAAGATGTGGAGGCGTTTTCGGGACTTGGAGTTGTCCTGGGTGGTGCTTCATGGACAATTACGGGACATTGTAGATCCCCCCAGGGCCCACTGGATGGAACATGGGAGAGTATGGGCTATGGTGTGGACCATTGACCATGAGGTGCAGCGATGCCCAGAGATGTACTTACCAAATGCAATGGATGTGTCATGATGATGGGAAAGAGTGTTGCTGGGGGGGGGGGGAAGTGGCGGATGGGGGTGGTGGGGTTGAATGGGACTTCATATTTTTTGAATATAATATTTTTTAAAAATGAATAAAAAAAATTTAAAAACTTTTGCACCTCAAAGGAGTTTGTCAAAAAGTGAAAAGGCAACCTAACTATTGGGAGAATAAAATTCAGAAGCCATATATGTGATAGGAGCCTAATATCCAGCATAGATCAAGTAATCCTACACTTTGAAAATGAAAAGGCAAAAAACCCACTCCAAAAATGGGCAAGTGCTTTGGATAGATACTTCTCCAAAAAACAAATACAAATGACTGAAAAGCACATGAAAATATGCTCAACAACACTAGTTATTAGGGAAATCAATATCAAAACTACAACAAGATGTCATCTTACACCCATTAGACTTGCAATCATATAAAAAAGCAGAAGACTACAAGTATTGGGGAGGATGTGGGGGAATGGGAACCCTCATCCACTCCTGGTTGGAATGTAGAATGGTGCAGTCATTTGGATGATAGTTCAACAGTTTCTCAAAAAACTAACTAGAGGTCTGCCCCATGATACAGCAAATCCACTGCTGAATACATACCCAGAAGAATTGAAAGCAAGGACACATCAGATACATACACACCAATGTTCATTATGGCATTATTTACTATTGCCAACAGTTGAAATTAACCCAAATGCCCATCAAGAGATGAATGGATAAAAACAATGTGGTGCATACATACATTGGAATATTGCTCAGCTAGAAGAAAGAATATAGCACTAACACAATGGATAATACAACATGGATGAATCTTGAGGATCTTATGTTGAGTGAAGCAAGTCAGGCTTTGAAGGACAAATATTACATGACCTTACTGACATAAATTAAGCAATTTGAGCTGACTCACAGAGCAAGCGTCTGGAAGATAGGTGTACAGGAAATAGAAATGGATAAGAAGATTTTCAGCCAAAGCCTATGTGGGTGAAATCTATGATGAAGTGGAAATGTGTAGCTGTGCAGTGAAATGATATGGCAGGGGTGTAGTGATACTATTGGGTATGGTACAGATCTGACAGGGAGTAGGATGGGGAGGGAGAGGCAGACAGTCCTTGGAACTGGGGCATGGCTGCAGGCTGCAGAAGGGAGCAGGTAAACACTGGGGACTGGCAGGGATGTGATTAAAAGTACAAAGTAGGGAATGCTCTTTTGTCCATTTTACAAGGTAGAGTTACTAATTTAGTGTGTTGGATGGAAGGGCATTTGGGGCAAGGCATACCTGGGACAGACTTTTTGGGAGTGTTCAAGAGGTCATTTTGCCATAGTGTGTTCTATCAATGGGAAAAGATACACCAGATTTTGTTGGATTCCCATCCTGGGAAGGCCTGTTATGTTCTCAAACAGATGGGTGGGAGTCCCTTGAGGGGATGGGTGGTCCCTTATAAGGAAGGACAGACCAGTGTTTCAAGCCCTCAGTGTTATTGCACTTAACTATGAATCTTGTCCTCCAAGAAATAAAGCCTGGTGTTCACCATGGGCCTCAAGGGTAGGGGGAGGGAAGAATAGAAGAAACGGGGCATTTTGGGAGCAACGGAAGTGTTCTACATGATATTGCAATGATGGATACAGGCCATGTTTAATTTCATCAAATATTTATAAAATGTATGGTCCAAAATGTAAACCATAATGTACACCATGGACCACCCTTAGCAGCTATATTTCAGTATTGGTACCTCAGGTGTAAAAAATGTACCATCCACATATAAAGTTGTTATTGATATGGGAAGGGGTAAATGGGGAAAGATGATGGTTATATGGGAGTCCCCTGTTGGAGTAGTTGGATATAATTGATGGATTCCAAAAAGAAATTTTGGAATATGCTTGGAATCTGATCTGTACATGGGCATGATTGAATTATGATTAGGGCATTGAGTCCCTACCCCTTGGTGGGTGGGGACTCACAGATGAAAGGCATGGTGAAGAGCAGAGTTCGGGATTTCTGATGTTAGAGTTTGATGGTGAAGACCTGGGAAGTCAGCATTCAGGGGAAAGGGAAGCCAGCACCAGGAGGGAACCTTCAACCCAGAGAAAAGCAAGGCACTGGAACATAGGAAACCTGGAAGCCAAAACCCTCGCAGACATTGTGAGACATCTTGCTCCAAAAGAATTTAGTGAGGGAAGTATCTTATGCTTTATGGTCTGGTATCTGTAAGCTCCTACCCCAAATAAATACCCGTTATAATTCCCAGCAGATTTCTGGTATTGTGCATCAGCATCCCTTTTGCTGACTAATACACCTGTATTCTGTATGTGACTTTACTGTGACCTAAAAGTTCTTGGGAGACAAAATGAAAAAAAGAAAGACACTGGAGGAATGGAAGAAAATAAGATCACTGTACATGCAGGACGATATATATTAGAGTGATGAAAGGAAAAACGTACAAAAGTTTTTTAAAAATATTTTTCATTGTATTTTTAATATCCCAATTTAAAAATTTTAATTTTAGTTTCTCTAAATTATTATGGTTTTTATTTCTTACATTTAAACCTATCATTATTTCATTTTCTGGATAATTATACTTGGTGATATGCTTGGCTTCATTTTGAAGGAAGTTTTGTGTCACAGAAGGGTTTCAACTATGGTAGGGGAGGAGCATTGGTGTGGGGTGTCAGTGTGGGGGCTATATGAGGGGAAGCTCACCTGGGCATACACATAAGGCATAAAATGTATGTTAGTGCTCATGGAGCATTTTTACAGTGAGTGGCAATTCACACAATAAATAAGAATATCAAATTCCCATTGTGGGGAGCTCTGCCGCTTTCTCTAATGGAACAACAAGAATCCCCCAAGTACAGAGGCAATGACTAGTGAAGGAGGATGGTCCATTGATGGGCCCTTGATATGGATGGCTCTGCTTGTGAGCCTTCACTCTTGAAATTGAAACTTAGCCTACTATTGTAGTGTGCCTAAGATTTAGCAAGTGGGAACCACCCTGTGCTCAAAGGTGGTCTCTCTAAGCCAAACACAGCATATAAATACAATAACTTCCCCCCAGCATGCATTATGACTCCTGGAGATGAGTAAACTCATGGAAATAAACTCTGGAGTATGGGTTACTAAGAAATGGAATGAGGGTTGAGAATGGGAGCTGATGATTGATGTATGGAGCGATATAATTTGGTTAATTGTAATAGAGTGGAAATGAATAGGGTTGAGAGTAACACGTGTAACACATTATAGGAATGCTCAGAGGGAACATTACTGCTTAAATGTCAAATCAGAAAATAAGCACCTCAAATCAGTAAGTTAAACTTCATCTTAAGATAGAAGAAAAAAGCAAACTAAGTCCACAACAAAGAGAAGAAAGGAAATAATAAACATCAGAAAGGAAATGAATGAAATACCAGAACACCAATAAAAAGCAATATTATGTTGAAAAGATCAATAAAGTAGTCAAATCTTGAGCTCAACTGAAGTAAAAGAGGACTAAATTACCAAAACCAGGAGTAAGGATGGGAACATCACTACTGAGACTATGGAAGCAAAAAGATTATAAGCAAAAATTGTCCTAGTGGGTCACTAGGGGTCAGAGCGAGTGGTGCCACTCCCATTTCCACCCCCTGACTCCTGGACCCATGGATTCTGGTTGTGGGAGAAACAGCACCATAAAATGGATGCTGATTTAAAGCATACAAAGCCTCCTGGAGAACATTGCCCCAGCTGTGCAAAGTATTGCCAGCTAGTGGGCACTGTTAAGGAGTCTTTGACAGGCCATTCCACCATTCTATCAATCCATCTGCTTCGGATGATGGGGAACATGGTAAGACCAGGGAATTCCATAGGCATGTGCCCATTTCTGCACATCATTTGCTGGGAAATTAGTTCCTTGAGCAGAAGCAATGCTGTGTGGAATGCCATGGAGGTAGATAAGACATTTGGTAAGTCCACGGATGCTAGTTTGGGAAGAGCCATTGCATGTAGGAAATGCAAATGCATATACAGAGTATGTGTCTATTCTAGTTAAAACAAATCGCTGCCCCTTGCATGGTGGAAGTAGTCCAATAGAGTCAACCTGCCACCAGGTGTCATGCTGGTCACCTCAAGGAATTTTGCCCTACTGGGAGCTGAGTGTGGGTCTCTGCTGCTGGCAGATTGGGCACTCAGTAGTGGATGTAGTCAAGTCAGCCTTGGTAAGAGGAAGTGCATGTTGCTGAGCCCATGCATAACCTCCATCCCTACCTCCACAGCCACCTTTTTCATGATCCCAGTGGGCAATGACAGGAGTGGCTAGGGAAAGAGGTTGAGCATTAGCCACAGACTGGGTCATCTTTTCCACTTGATTATTAAAATCTTCCTCTGCTGAAGTTACCTTCTGGTGAGCATTCACATGGGACAAACAATTTTCATGTGTTTTGCCCACTGAAAAAGGTCAATTCACATAACTCTTCCCCAGACCTCCTTCTCATCAATTTTCCAATCATGTTTCTTCCAGGTCCCTCACCATCCAGTCAAGCCATTGGCAACAGTTCATGAATCAGTGCACAAATGCACCTCTGGCTGTTTCTGCTTCCAAGCAAAATGAACAACCAGGTGCACTGCTCAAAGTTCTGCCCACTGGGAGGATTTGCCTCACCTCTGTCCTTCAGCAATGTCCCAGAAAGAGGCTGCAATGCTGTAGCTGTCCACTTTTGAGTGGTACCTGCATATCATGCACAACCATCTGTAAACCAGGCCTGAGTTTTCTCTTCCTCAGTCAAATGATGGTAAGGGACTCCCCAAGAACCCCAAGCTGTGGGCTGGGAAGGAGAAAGTCACATGGCAGCAGTGGTGATCATGGCCATTTGGGCTGCTTCCCCATGTAACTTTCTCTTGCCTTCACAACATGCTCAAGCCCTTCTCATATATACCACTTCCATTTTATTATGGAGTGCTACTATGCCCTCCCGACTTTATGGTTTGGTGGGTCAGACAATACCCAGCTCATGATAGGCAACTCAGTTCTCATGGTAACTTGATGGCCCATAGTTAAGCATTTGGTCTCTACTAAGGCCCAGCAGCAGGCCAAAAGCTGTTTCTCAAAAGGGGAGTAGTTATCTACAGAGGATGGCAGGGTTTTGCTCCAAAATCCTAAGGTCAGTGTTGTGATTCACCTATAGGGGTCTACCAAAAGGGGAGTAGTTATCTGCAGAGGATGGCAGGGTTTTGCTCCAAAATCCTAAGGTCAGAGTTGTGATTCACCTGTAGGGGTCTGCCAAAGACACTGGACAAAATAATGATGAAGGACAACTCACCAGGAATTCAGTATAAAGTAAATGGAAAAAAGACACTTTGAAATGAATGAATGCACATATTTCTGTTCATTTTCTTTCCCAACTGTCACAATATATCAATTTTAACATTCTCAGAATCATAGAATCTAAATTTATTAAATTATTTAAAATAAATCAAGATATAAACATTTCAGTTATTGAGTCAAATATTCATTTTTGCAGGAAAATATCTTTTCAGACTGTGCCTGGATTACTTTCTCATTTTCTTCATTTGTGAATGGTCATCCAGATGTACTGTGTAAAAGAGACTCTGCACAGCCTATTTGTTTGCAGAGTCCACAGCTATTGCTGAGGCTGTTTTTGTACCATCAGACTAGTATATTTACTGACAACTCAGGTTCTTTGGTCAGCTGACTTAGTGTTCCTATAAAAAATGGTAATCATTTGCTATGAGTTCTTTTGAGAATGATTAATCTAAAGGAGTCAAAATGGAGTATACCTCACTACTCTTTCATTTCAGTTGTAATATTAGACACTCCTGTAAATGATTTCTGTCTTCCTTTGCCTCACAGTCCATAAAAAATTTTATTTAATTCCAATAATAATCAATTCCATTTTACTGTTATATTGTGTGCCAGAGTTCCCTTGCTGTCTGTCTAATTAAACTTTTCACCTCCTGTGCACTGCATCTGAGAAACACATCCCACTGGACATCACTCCTCTTCAAAGCACCCTTCTTCTTCAGGCATGGATTCCTATATTTGATGAAAAACTAATTTTGGCCAGGTATTTTGCCTATATGCTTTTTTAGATTTTACTGAATTATCCTTATTCAAAATAACTACAGTAACAAAACTATTTTACTTGTGCTTATCTTGAAGTACTCCATACCATAAATACAAACTTTCCATCTGAATTATACTTTCAGCTCTAAAATTAATATTGAGGGGTATCATTTCAGAATTACTTCTTTTTTATGTGTGGAAAACATAGAATAGAGGGAGATATCTATAAAACCATTAAAATTTTTAATCCTACTAATATTTTACTTATATAATCCACTTTAATGAAAGCAGTACACTATTTGGCTACCTTTTTTTGTGACAATAATCATAGTGATGACATTCTGACACAATTCACTTTGTTGAATATACACATATGAATTTCCAGTATATTTGCAAATTATATGCAAGTTATTTTATTTAATAAACTTTCAGTTATGCACGTTACTTCTATCAACCTCTTTTTCATCAATAGTGAAAGTCCTATAGGCAGAGAATTTTATTAAATGTCAAAGACAATACTTGGTATTTAAGTTGATACTATTGACCTAAGAGCAGGTTGGACACATCCAGATTTCCAGATGATTTTAAAAATTTCCTCTATCAAAACCATGCATTGTAATTGCTCTTTTGAAGTCTTATTCCTACTCTCCATCTTTACAGATTTCCTTGTTCTCCTTGTTCTGTACAAATTCTCAAGTTTCCCTTCTGCTTCAGAGTGCATTGTGATGGCAAAATTGATAGTCTTGTGTGTAAGAGGAAAAGAGAGAGAGATTTCAAGTATTTTCTGGACATTACTACCTCAAGAATATGTAGAAAATCTGTATTTCACAATTTCAAAATATGAGAAAAAACAAAATGAGAAGGATAATTATTCTTTATGAATTGTTAAACACATGAAGTACAATATATTCAAAATCTACATAGAGCATATCTAGCTCCTAAGATGCAACAAATAGATATAAGAAACTATTCATGTAAAAACCTCACTATGTCAAGTGAAGCCATGTTTGCTTACTTAGATTGATTTTGATGAAATGCAATGTTAACTCACTGTTGTCTCTGATTACCTTAGTTATCATTTACAATCTAGTTCAAACAATATTTCTTTAGTAATGCTTGTGCTAGTTTAATTTCTTGCTAATTTTGGTAACATATTTTCTATATTCTGAGCCCAGTCTATGTATCACAAATATATCATCGGGTACCATTTTTAAAACCAATGACTTATAATAAAGCTGAAATTGCATATGCTAAACATCTTGAGTCATATCACAGCTATTTCAGTGAATTTTTGATAACCATTTTAGAGGGAAAAAACATGAATTGAAACATCCAATTATACCTAGTAAATGATGAATTACATTTATCTTCTGTAACATGGATATTTCCTTTTGCACAATTATAAAGATTTTACTAAATCTATGATCTGCTTTTTTTCTCAGATTAAAATTCATTGAGTCACATCTCAGGGAGATTTACATTTAGCCTTAGTCATAAGATCAGTTCTGCTTCTAGATTCTTTGTATTGGTTTTCATTCCTTATGAAGCACACATCTGGGTAATCCCTCTCAGGAGACCTGGAAGGATGATGATTTCACAATCCAGTGAGACCAATTTTCTCTTCACTCCTGATTTGTAAGGATACAGTAGTTATACTTTTGAGATTTAGTTAAATCTTGGGTTAAATTTGTAACAGTGCTTACTATCAATATAATTAGTGTAGATTTTTTTGTTGTTAAAAAGAAAATTAAAAAGTTTCTTAGCTCACTGTTGATTCAATACATTTTAATGATCTTATATTATAATTATTTATATAATAATATATGAAACCTAATAAAATATTTTCTAAGTGTTTAGGATAACATTTGGGCATGAATGAAAATCATATATTTATAATTTACTTTAAAAAATAATTAACAAAACGAAAATATTTTCCAGTAGCCACTAAAGTAAAGAAAAATGGAATACAGAGAGGAAGCCAAGATGGCAGCAGAGTAAGGCGCTCCTGGAGTCAGCTTGTGATACAGGACAGTTGGTGGTCACTCAGAACTACCTAAAGCACCTGTTTGGGGGCCCCAAGAGAACAGAGGAGTGTCTCACAACATCCTTGAGAGTGTGGAAGGAGAGCATGCCCATCTGCAGAAAGGATTCATGAGTAGAGCCCTCCACACCATGGAGGTCGATGCCTGTGGCACAAGCTGCCTCAGTAGCTATTCTATGGCTTGAATTGGAAGTTCCATTTCCCAAAAATGGAGGAGGAAGACATGGTGTGGCACTGACTCCAGCTACTGATTAGTGGACTCAGCAGGCTGAAATATAATCTTAGGAACAACTAAACTTTGAGCATGTCCAGGTCAGGGGAAGGCCAATGGCTGCCATTTTGACTCCTTCCCTGACATGAGGGGAAGCGGGGCTGATTGAAAGTCACAGTGCTGATAAAGACAAGATTCTTTCCACCCACATCAGGTTGAAGTTCTAGCTTAAACCCAAACCCCACCTCTGGCAGGGAGGAAGGTGGGGAGACCTGCACCACCTCTCTGGGAACCTGCAAGCCATGCTACATAGGCTGACGCCCATGCTAATCTACCAGTGCAAGCCACCTTGGTAGCTATTCCATGGCTGGAGTTAGAAGCTCCATTTCCCATAAGTAGCGGAGGAAGGGACTGTTGTTCACTGACCTTAGCTACAGATTAGCGGACTCAGATGGCTAAAGTATAGTCATAGAAATAGCTAGGGCCTGAGACTGTCCAAGTGGGAAAGAGTCTGGTAGCCATCATTTTGACTCTGCCCCCAGCATGAGGGGAAGCCCAGGTGACTGAAAATCCAGTGACATTAGGGACAGGCTTCTTTCCATCAAGATCTGACTGCAGCCCTAGCCTAGGCTTCAGCCCCACTTCCAGTAGAGGGGAGGCTGGTGGAGCCTGCAGCAGGTTTTCCAGGCAACTGCAAGTGCTCTCCACTGGCACAGACTAAATACTAGGTCACCTGGGGCTGCATGCCTGCAAGCTAATAGGATAAGAGAGGTACTGGGTATCCTTGGTCTTTCTAGGCAATGGTAGGAGTTTTCAGCCCACATGAGCTGGTTTGTTGAGAGCATTTGTGCCCATCTCCACCTCTGTTCTCATAGAATAGGAGGGAGCTGGTATTCCCTCAACCTCTCAGGGCAACTTTGGGCAATTTGGCCTGCACAAGCCCAATCATTGGGCATCTGTGGCTCCACCCTCATCCCCAATAAGATAAGAGATAGACTGTGTTTGCCCAGCATCTCTGGGTAACTGCAGGTGCTTTTGGAGATAAGAAGAGGGTTGAGAAGAACTCTTATGCTTAATATATGTAGAAGTTTTAATTAACTTGACTGTAAAAATGTGGGTAGAGTTGATGGTAACACATTATAGTAAGTAGAAACTGGCTTATAAATGGAATTGTGGCTGAAAAGGGTAGTCTGGGGAAGTAGATTTCAAATGAAAGAAAACTAAAGAATAATCTAGGGATTGACTAACACAGTGAACCCAGAGGAGGATTAGAATTATGGTTGAGGGCACAAATGCAAGAGTGTTCTTCTGTGAGCTAGAGCAGATCTAACTGACTACTGCAGGGTGATCGGAAAGTGAAGAAGCATGGGAAAACTACAATTAGTGTGACCTATAGATTGTGGTCAACAGCAATACTCTAATATTCTTACATCAATACCAAAGATGGACTGTTTTGATAATGGAGGTGTATGGATAAAGTGTGCCAAATATAGGCTATGGACCATGGTTGGTAGTAATAGTCTGATGATATTATCTCATCATCTGTAACAAATGTTGTGGTGTGTTGGGGAAGTGGTGTTGTATGAGAATTTTACACATGTGTATGATTGTTTTGCACATTCACAACCTCTGTCATAAAAAAAAATTAAAAAATACAGTAGGTTGGGGGAGAAAAGACACCAAATGTAAGATAGGGGACTATAGTTAGTAGTAATATTTTGAAAATGCTCTTGCCTAGTTTGTTACAAAATTTTTTACATTGTTTGCAACAATGTAAAGTGTTGGTGGAGGGGTGATATATAAGACCCCTGTATGGTGTTATGTATGTTTATTTTATAATTTCACAATCTTTACTATTGTTTTATTGTTTATGCATGTTTATGTATGATTGATATAGTTCAACAAAAATATTAAAAATAAATATATATAAAACAAATATTAACAATACCTCGAATTATAACATTTTTATATTGTTACATTATTATTATAATTAAATATTTTAAAATTATACCCCAAAGTAAATGTTTTAGTGTTGAAAGGATAATCAATACAGAAACAGGATTCACTCATGATTTTGAATATTTCAAAATAAGTAAAATGAATGTGGTTACAATAGTTATTTCAAATAAGAAAATTTCAGTGTATTCTAGGAAAGCATCTAGGCAAGATGTCTGCACAGAAAAAAGTCCTTTATCGAATATTGGGATTCACAGCTGATTGCAGGAAGCGTTCTTTATGAAGAATGGTGGGATGATTTTCTTAGATACTCTCTGCAGTTGAGAATGTAAGCAAGGGAATTCTAGTACACAGTACAACTGAAAAATAGAATTGTTTATTATCAGAATCAAATAAAAACTTTATGGTCTGTTGGGCAAAGAAAGAAAGTGCTCATATGGATGTTCTTATTAGAACAACTGAAATTAAAAAGTGGTGAAATATAATCTATCTGGACACCTTTGGATTAATTTTTCTCATAAGAACACCAGAATCATTTATTATTTGTTATAGGAATAGTTTATAAGACATCCAATAGTTTATAAGGAATATGAGTGATCATCCTAGTAAACTGATATGTCAGATTGGCAGAAATAGCTGTAGACTGTGCAAACCTCTCCTCCAATTGCTGGGATGACCATTCACTAAGGAAGAAAATGAGCTATTATCACTGGAAGTTGCCAGGCAGAGTCTGAAAAGATATTTTACTAAAATAGAAAACTGTGACTCAAAAACTGAAATGTTTTTGGGTCTTGATTTTATTTTAAAACATTTAATGAATTTAGATTCTCTGATCCTATGAATGTTGAAGTTAACATATTGGAACAATTGGGAAAGAAAATAAAAAGATAAATACATGGATTCATTGATTTCAAAATACTTCCTTTTTCCCATTTCCTTTATTCTGAATTCCTAAGGAAAAGTCACATAACTGATACTAATGGAGATATTTTATTTGTGATATATGGAGATTTTCTCCACTTAGATTTTAGCATATTTTATCATATATTGCTTTACTAGGGGGGGCTGAAACATATCAGAAGACATGGGTAATCTATCTTCACTGAATTCCTTCTCTTGAATATCTCACCTTCCTGGGAGCTCCAAGTTTTGCAAGTTCTGATATTCTTAGTGATTTATCTGGGAATCCTGACTGGGAAATTTTTAACTTTTACCATCATTGTAATCAACCTACATCTACACTCTCCAATATATTTCTTTATTGGCAATTTATCCTTCATAGATAATTGATGCATTTCAGTTACCTTTCCCAAAATGATTGTAAATTCTTTAACAGGGAACACATCTATTTCTGTCCTAGCATGTGACTCTCAGATTTTCTTGTTTATCTTCTTTGCAGCCACAGAGCTGGCCTACCTTGTGGTGATGTTCTATGATTGCTATGTTGCCATTTACAACCCTCTGCACTATGGGCTCATCATCACACCATGTCTGCATACAGACAGCTGGTGGCGCATGGGCAAGTAGGCTGGTCTATTCCGTCATCCACACAGGAAACATATTCAGGCTTCCATTCACAAAGTCAAATATGATCTATCAATATTTCTGTGATGTTCCTCAAATTTTGAGGATCTCCTCCTCAGATGTTCAATTTTCTAAGTTTATGTGTGAAGTTATAAGCACTTGTATTATCTTAATACGTTCAACGTTTAGTCGTTGACTTAATACGTTTTAGTCATTTGTTGATAAATTTTCAATGGTGCTTAGGATGCATTATTTGGAAGCCCATAACAAAGCCTTATCCACTTGTACCTCACAGTTAGCAATTCTTATTTTGTTTGTAATTTCTTTGTTGACTGCTGTATTTGGTCCCAATACAAATAAAGCATCTCTTAATAATCTTTTCACAGCCATGTTCTACACCATGTTGCTCCCATTCACAAATCCCATCATCTACAGCCTGCAGAACAGAGAGATTTATACTACTCTACACATAATCTCCAACAGATATTTTGAGTTTCCAAGTAGATTTTTTTAGTAGTATATTTTTTTAATTTATTTTTTTATTGACTTTGTAATAATATTACATTATATATATATATAATATATATATATTATATATATATATATATGAGGTCCCATTCAACCCCGCCACCCTCACCCCACCTCTCCCCCCCCAGCAACACTCATTCCCATCATCATGACACATCCATTGCACTTGGTAAGCACATCCTTGGGCACCTCTGCACCTCATGGTCAATGGTCCACATCATGGCCCATACTCTCCCCCATTCCATCCAGTGGGCCCTGTGAGGATTTACTATGTCCGGTGACTGCCCCTGAAGCACCATCCAGGGCAGCTCCATGTCCCAAAGACGCCTCCACTTCTCATCTCTTCCCGCCTTTCCCCATACCCATCAGCCACCATGTCCACTTTTCCCAAACCAATGCCACCTTTTCTATGTGGACACTGGATTGGTTGTGTCCATTGCACCTCTATGTCAAGAGGAGGCTCAGATTCCACATGGATGCTGGATGCAATCCTCCCACTTTCAGTTGTAATCACTCTAGGCTCCATGGTGTGGTGGTTGTCCTTCTTCAACTCCATCTTAGCTGAGTGTGGTGAGTCCAATGAATCAGACTGTAGGTGCTGGAGTCTGCTGAGGCTCAGGACCTGGCCATCACACTGTCACCAAGTAGATTTTTAAGTTCAACATTTCAAAAGTACAATTTACAAAAATGATGGGGGGGTGGGGGTGGGAAGTGGGTTATATGGGAACCTCTTAAGTTTTTTAATGTAACATCTTTGTGGTCTATTAACTTTAATAAAAAAATTAGTTCAGCATTTCAGAAAAAATGAATAAAGTTAAATTTATATTTTATATATATTCTTGAAATTGAATCTATCCATGCTAAATATCACATATTCTTTACTACATAACTTTCATTTTCTTTTTGCAAATACGACAGTGTACTATATATTTCTGCACCTTAATTTTTCAAATGTGTTCTTATTTGCTATTCATGCATTCTTCTGGAAAACATTTTCCTTATTGTTAAAATGTTTTGAATAATGTTTTTGAATAATGTTTTGAGTGTTTTTAGTTAAAAGCAAATAATGATAGTATATGTAGAAAGCCCTGGATGGGTATCCTGACATGTGCCCATACATTTGAGATGATATCAAGGTACTTGGTACTCTCAACCAGTATGAGAATATTAAATAGCTTGAATTAGCAAACTTAATTCAAATTACATTTTTGTATCCACCATTATAGAACTGTCTGCACCATATAATAAAATGATTTGATGTGAGGTAAAATAGCAGAATAAAATTGCAGGTTTAAATATTATTATGGCACTGAGATCCATGCTAACACTGTACTCCTTATTTAAAAGTACAGTATAAAAACATGTCCCTTAACACAGAATATCTTGTGAATACTATTGCTCTCTCCATGTGAATTGGCTGAAAAAGTGCATTCCCTCCTCAATTCATTCAGGCTTTCTGCATGATGAAGAATAAGTAATTTCAGAGGGCTTTGTGTGTTATGGACAGTTTTACTACACTCTGTCTAATTTCATGGTACCCACAGAAACTTGCTGTGCTCATGACCTGGTATTTCAACCTGGAATGAAAAAAATATGTCATCCTAGCAGAACCAGCAAGATGGAAGCAGAGTAAGGAGCTCCTAGAGTCAGTTCCTACTACAGGGCAGTTAGTAAACACCCAGAGCTATCTGGAGCTAACTGAAGCACCTGTTTGTGGGCTTCAGGAGGCCAGAAGAGCATCCTTCAACATACTTGAAGGAATGGAAGGAGGAGACTGCCCATCTGCAGAGAGGATTCATAAGGAGAGCTTTCCATGCCACAGAGGCTGGTACCTATCCTCCAGTGGAGGCACAAGTCACCTCGGGAGCTGTTCAGTGACTGGAATTGAAAGCCCCATTTCCCAAAACTGAGGGAGGAAGAGATGGTTGGGTACCAACTTCAGCAACTGATGAATAAATTCAGTGGACTAAAGTATAATTCTGAGAACAGCTAGAGTTTGAGCCTGTTCAAATCAGAAAGAGGCTGGTAGCCACCATCTTAACACCACATCTGGCATGAGGGGAAGTAGGGCAAACTAAAAATCACATGGCTGGGGGGACTGACTTTCTTTCATTCAGATCAGATTGCAGCTCTAGCCTAGGCCCCCTCACCACCTCTGGCATGGAGAAAGCTGGGGGGACGTGTGCCAGCCTCTCCAGGAAATCACCAGCCAAGCCAAAGAGGCCAGTGATCATCCTACTCTGGCAGCACAAGCCACCCCAGGAGCTACTCTGTGGATGAAGTTGGAAGCTGCATTTCCCAAAAAGAGGGGGTAGGAGATGGCAGGCTACTAATTTTGTCTACTGATTGGAAGACTCAGTTGGCTAAAGTGAAAACCTAGGAACAACTGGGGTGTGAAACTGTCCAAGTTGGAAAGAGGCTGGTGGCTGCCATTTTGACTCAGCCCCCAGCATGAAGGGAAGCTGGGCTGATCCAAAATTGCAGTGATGGTAAGAACTGGTTTCTTTCACCCAGATCAGCCTGCAGCCCTAGACTAGGCTTCATCCCCACCTTTGGCAGGGAGGAGGCTGGTGGTCCTGGTACCAGCCTATCCAGGTAACTGCAGGTATCTTTGGCTGGCACAGACTGAATAATCAGAAGTCTATTGTGGAAATATCTTGGATCAGCACTACAGATTGCTGCCCACACCTGCAGCTCCAGAAAAGAGCATGAAGCTTCATCAGTCTTTCTGGGCGACTACAGTCTAGGCCTATAAGACTTGGATTATTCCACACAGCTGTGACTCTGCCCCTACCCCTGGGAAAGGAGAAAGTTAGGAGAAGCTTCATTGGTCCCTGGGGCAATGAGGGCAGCTTGAGCCTCTACAGCTTATAGCACCAATTACATCCTTGGCTCCTATTGCACAACCAGCAAGAGAGAAAGGGCTTCCTGCCTAAAGAGAAAAACTCCACCCAGAATAAATACTCTAGTAAGCCAGATGCCAAGACACCAAAAATAATTACAATCCACACCAAGAAACAGGAAGATATGACCCAGTTAAAGAAAAAAGATAAGCCTTCAGATGACATAAAGGAGTTGAGACTACAAAGGAGTTGAGATTACTAATCATAGATGTTTAAACAAATCTCCTTAATGAATTCACTGAGATGGCTAAAGAGATTAAGGATATTAGGAAGACATTGAATGAGCAAAAAGAAGAATTTGAAAGCATACATAGAAAAATAGCAGATCTTATGGGAATGAAAGGTGCAATCAATGAAATTAGAAAAACATTGGAATCATATAATAGCAGATTTGAGGAGCCAGAAGACAGGACTGGTGAGTTGAAGAAATGGCCTCTGAAAGTGAACATACAAAAGAACAGATGAAGAAAAGAATCGAAAAAAAGGTACAAGGTCTCAGGGAACTAAATGACAGCAAAAGGCATGCAAATATGCATGTCATGGGTGTCCCAGAGGAAGAGAAGGGAAAAGAGGCAGAAGGAATATTTGAAGAAACCCTATTGAAGAATATAGATAACCATGTCCAAGAAGCACAAAGTACTCCCATCTGAAAAAGTTTGAATAGACAAACTCTGAGAAACATACTAATCAGAATAGGAAATGCCAAAGGCAAAGAGAGAACTCTGAGAACAGCAAGAGAAAAATAGAAGTTCCAAAAAATCTATAATGGTCTCAGAGTTAATTAACAAGTTCAGAAAAGTTGCAGTATTCATGATCAATATAAAATAATACACCTGTTTCTATACACTGGTAATGAGCATGCTGAGGGAAAAAAATTCCTTTGCAATAGTAACTAAAAGAATCATATATCTAGGAATAAATTTAACCAAGGACTTGACTTGAACGCAGAAAATGACAAAACAGTGCTTTAAAAAAACACAGAGAGTCTCCAGGAGCGGATGGCTGGCCGGAGGGCAGCATGACCACCTCCTCGTGTTCAGAGAAGGAGAAGGAGCGGCTGGGAGGGGGCGGTGGAGCGGCCGGGGTAACAGCACGCGAGAGAGGCTGCTGTAGGCTCTGGACGACCTGGAGGTCCTGTCGAGGGAAGTTGTAGAAATGTTGACACTTTCAAGAAACCAAAAGATGCTGCAACCTGGAGAGGAAAACCAGATTCTGGAGTTGTTAATTCACAGAGATGGGGAATTTCAAGAACTAATGAAATTGGCTCTTAACCGGGGAAAAATCCATCATGAAATGCAAGTTTTAGAAAAAGAAGTTGAACAGAGAGATAGTGATATTCAGTAACTACAGAAACAACTAAAGGAAGCAGAACAAATACTGGCAACAGCTGTTTACCAAGCAAAAGAAAAACTCGAATCAATAGAAAAAGCGAGAAAAGGTGCTATCTCCTCTGAAGAAATAACTAAGTATGCACATAGGATTAGTGCAAGTAATGCTGTGTGTGCCCTACTGACGTGGGTCCCAGGGGACCCACGAAGACCATACGCAACTGATTTAGAGATGAGCAGTGGGTTATTGGGTCAGATGAACAATCCTTCCACTAACGGTGTGAATGGTCATTTACCAGGAGATGCCCTTGCAGCAGGCAGGTTGCCAGATGTACTTGCTCCACAGTATCCGTGGCAGTCAAATGATATGTCAAGGAATATGTTACCACCAAATCACAGTAATGACTTTTTCTTGGAACCTCCTGGGCATGATAAAGAAAATGAAGATGATGTAGAAGTGATGTCAACTGACTCCTCAAGCAGTAGTAGTGACTCTGAGTAAGCAGGCATAAAAGACAAAAAGCATACAGAAGTGAATATTGTACAGTTATTTCTTAAACAATAGCAGGGAAATGTAAACTGCAGACTCGTAAGAACAGCCAGCTGTAGGTGCTGACTATAGCAGTACTGTGCAGCCAGTTACAAGTCACAGGGGCTTGCTTTTTAAAGCCCAAAGTCATGGTTCCAGTTCTCATCCACTGAATATGTAGGGAGAAATAAAATTGACTGGATAAGGAAAAATTACTCAGTTGCAGTGCTGTCTTAACCCTGTTCTATTCCTGTTGTGTTGGGCTTGTACATAGTTCTGGAAATAAGATTTAAGAGAAATGACCCATGTATATTACTGATAGGCCTCCTGGAATTTAGAAAAACATTTTATAAAAGTAGGGGATCACTAAATATGTGACATATTTCAGAATAACAAAAATCTTCATTTCACAGTGAATGCTATTGATGTATGTTTCTGGAACAGGAGAAATTGTCAATTTATGCTATTTATAATTACTGTGATTTTTGTAAATAAACTCATTTTTGTTGTTAAAAAACAAAACAAACAAACAAACAAACAAACAAAAAACACAGAGACAGCCTAATAAATGGGAGGACATTTTGTGCTCATGATTTGGAAAACTAAATATCATTCAATATCAATTCTATCTAAATTGATTTACAAATTCAACATAATCACAATCAAAATGCCAACTGCCTACTTTGCAGAAATGGAAAAGTGAAATGCCAAATTTATTTCAAAGGGAAATGTGCCCTGATGAGCCAAAGATATCTTTAAAAAGAATGAACTCAATTGACTCACAATTCCTGAATTTAAAGCATATTACATACCTACAGTGGTCAAAACAGCACGGTAGTGGCATAAAGATAGATGTAAGATCAAAATGTCTTTCCAGTGGACATCAGATCCAATGGAATTGATTTAAGAGTTCAAAAATTGGCTGACATATCTATAGCCAATTGATATTTGACAAGGCTGTCAAGTCCACCCAACTGGAACAGAATTGTCTCTTCACAAAATAGTGCTGTGAGAATTGGATTTTCATATCCAAAAGATTAAAGGAGGGCCCTTATCTCACTCTTTATACAAAAATTAACTCAAAATAGATCAAAGACCTAAATATAAGGGCCAGGGCCATAAAACTAAAAGAAAACATAGGGAAGCATTTTCAAGATCTTATTATAGGCAATAGCTTCTTAGACTTTACATGGAAAGCACAGGCAATGAGAGAATAAAAAGATAAATGGTCCTCTTCAAAATTAAAAACATTTGCTCTTCAAAGGACTTTGTCAAGAAAGTGCAAAGGCAGCCTACTTATTGGGAGAAAATATTTGCACACCACTTATCTGATGAGTTCAATCTCTGGAATATATAAAGAATTCCTACAACTGAACAACAAAAAGGCAAACAACCCAATAAAAATGGGTGAAAGACTAGAATAGGCATTTTCTAAGAAGAAATACAATGGCAAGCACATGAAAAGATGTTAAACATCACTAGTTATTAGGGAAATGCAAAAGAAAACCAGGGATTTAATTCAGACCTACTACAATGGCCACTATTAAGAAAACAGAAAGCAGCAAGCATTGGAAAGGATGTGGATAAAGAGCAGCACTCATTCACTGCTGGTGGCAATGTAAAATATTACATTGGCTATGGAAGACAGATTGGTGGTTGCTCAAGAAGCTAAGTATAGTATTGCCACATGATCTGGCAATCCCACTGATAATTATGTACAGAGAAAAACAGAAAGCAGGGATGCAACTAGACATTTGCACTTCAATGTTCATAGTGTCACTTTTAACAATTACCAAAAGATGCAAGCAACACAATTATCAATCAACTAATGAAGGGATTAACAAATATAGTATATACATATGATGGATTATTATTAGGTTGTGAGAAAGAATGAAGTCCTGATGCATGTGACAACATGGATTAACCTTGTGGTCATTATGTTGACTTAAATAAGTCAGACACAAAATTACAAATATTATTTGATCTCACTAATATGAACTAATAATAACCAACTCATAGATTTAGAATCTAGAATCTAGCTCATGTGGAGATAGAATGGAGGTAAAGAATGGGAAGCTGATGCTATTTTCTGCAGAATTTCTATTTAGGTTGATTGTAAATGTTGGAAATGGAAAGAAGTGATGATAGCTCATTATTGACAGTGTAATAAACAGTGCTAAAATATGTATGTGAATGTGGTGAAAGAGCAAATTTTGGGTCATGTACGCTACTAGAAGGAAAGTTATAGGATCAAAAATGGAACTGTAGAAGAACCAGCAAGATGGTGGCAGAGTAAGGAGCTCCTAGAGTCAACTCCTGCTACAGGGCAGTTAGCAAACACCCAGAGCTCTCTGGAGCTAGCTGAAGCACCTTTTTGGGGGCTCCATGAGGCCAGAAGAGCATCCTGCAACACCCTTGGGGGAGTGGAAGAAGGCAACTGCCCGTCTGCAGAGAAGACTCATAAATAGAGTGTTCCACACCACGGAGGCCAGTGCCCATCCTCCACTGGAGGCACAAGCCACCTCAGGAGCTATTCTGTGGCTGGAATTGAAAGCTCCACTTCCCCAAAATGGGGGAGGAAGAAACATTTTGGTGGCCAATTTCAGCTACTGATAAGGAAATTCAGTGGGCTACAGTATGATCCTGAGAACAGCTAAGGTTTGAGCTTGACCAGGTTAGAAAGAGGCTGGGAGCCACCATTTTAGCTCTGCACCTGGCACAAGGGGAAGCGGGGTGGACTGAGAGTCCCATTGCTGGTGGGGACTGGCTTCTTCCCATCCAGATTGTATTGCAGGTCTAGCCTAGGCTCCAGTGCCACCTCCAGCAGGGAGGAAGCTGCAGTGATCTGCACCAGCCTCTCCGGGTAATTACTGGCCAAGCCACAGAGACTGGTGATCATCCTACTCTGGCAGGATGAGCTGCCCCAGGAGGTGTTCTGTGATGGGAATTGGAAGCTCCATTTCCTGGAAACAGGGGAGGAAGAGATGGTTGGCTGCCAATTTCAGCTATGGATTGGGAGACTTGGCTGGCTAAGAGATAGCCCTGGGAAAGGCTGGGGTGAGAACGAGCCCAAGTCAGAAAGAGCCCAGTAGCCACGATTGTGACTCTGCCCCTGCCTGAGGGGAAGATGGGCTGACTGAAACTTTCAGTGTTTGCAGGAACCAGTTTCTTTCATGCAGATCAGCCTGCAGCCCTAGCCTAGGCTTCAGTCCTGCCTCTGGCCGGGAGGAGGCTGAGGAGTCCTGCACCAGCCTATACAGGTAACTGCAGGGAACTTTGGCTGGCATACACTGAAAACCAGAAGTCTACCAGGGCAACTGCATTCATTTTGGATCTGCACTGCATATGAGAGAAAGGGATGTGAAGCTCCATCAGTCTCTATAGGCAACTACAGTCTTGGTCTACATATGGATTATTCCACATAGCTGTGATTCTGTCCCTACCCCTGGCAAAGAAGAATGTTGGAAGAAGGATCATTGGTCTCTGGTGCAATGAGGGCAGCTTGAGTCTCCACAGCTTAGAGCACCAACTACATGCTTGGCTCCTACTGCACAACCAGCAAGGGAGAAATGATAGGAGGCCATAAAATAAAGAGAAAAACTGCACCCAGAAAAAAATATTCTAGTAGGCCAGATGCAAAGACACCAACACAAAATTACAACCCACACCAAGAAACAGGAAGCTATGGCCCAATTAAAGGAACAAGATAAGCCTCCAGATGACATAAAGGAGTTGAGACAACTAATCATAGATGTTCAAATAAATCTTAATAAATTCAATGAGATGGCTAAAGAGATTAAGGATATTAAGAAGACATTGGATGAGCAAAAAGAAGAATTTGAAAGCATACATAGAAAAATAACAGATCTTATGGGAATGAAAGGTGCAATCAATGAAATTTAAAAAAAACATTGGAATTATATAAGAGCAGATTTGAAGAGGCAGAAGAAAGGATTGGTGAGCTTGAAGAAATGGCCTCTGAAAGTGAATATACAAAAGAAGAGATGAAGAAAAGAATGGAAAAAATTCAACAAGGTCTCAGGGATCTAAATGACAGCAAAAGTCATGCAAATATATGTGTCATGGGTGCCGCAGAAGGAGAAAAGAAGGGAAAAGAGGCAGAAGGAATATTTAAAGAAATAGTGTTAGAAAATTTCCCAACCCTTTTGAAAGACATAGTATCCCTGCCCAAGAAACACAACATACTCCCATCTGAAAAAATCCAAATATACCAACTCCAAGAAACATACTCATGAGAATGTCAAAGACCAAAGACAGAGAATTCTGAGAGCAGCAAGAGAAAAGCAGTGCATAACATGTAAGAGATATCCAATAAGATTAAGTGCTGATTTCTCACCAGAAACCATGGAGGCAAGAAGACAGTGGTCTGATAAATTTAAAATACTACAAGAGAAAAATTTCTAGCTGAGAATCTTATATCCAGTAAGTAAGGGTGAAATTAGAATATTTACAGATAAACAGAAACTGAGAGAATTTCTAAGCAAGAGACCAGATTTTCAGGAAATACTAAAGGGTGTATTAGAGCCTGAAAAGAAAAGACAGGAGAGAGAGACCTGGAAGAGAGTCTAGAAATGAAGATTAAATCAATAAAAGTAACTAAAAGTGTCAAAGGAGTGGTGAAAATAAAATATAACAGATTAAACTCAAATAGGAATAAAATGAACCAATGATGGAAATCACTTATATTCAGAAAAGTGCAACTCAGTGTTAAAACAAATTTAAAAAGCCCTAAATAATTGGAAGAACATTCTATGCTCATGGATTAGAAGACTAAATATCATTAAAATGTCAATTCTACTCAAATTGGTATACAGATTTAATACAATCTGATAAAAATTCTACCGGCATTAAAGAAAAAATTGAAAACATGAACATTAAATTTATTTGGAAGGAGTCCTGAATAACCAGAAACATCATAAAAAGGAAAAGTGAACCATCATCTCAATTTTAAATCATAATACCTACCTATAGTGGTAAAAACAGCATGGTACTGGCCTAAAGACAGACACAGTAGACCAATGGGACCAAATTTATGGTTCAGAAACAGACCCTCACAGGTATGGTCAAGTGATTTTTGACTAGTCTGTCAAACTCACACAGCTCAGGCAGAACAATCCATTCAACAAATGGTGCTGAAAGAATTGGACATTCATAGCTGAAAGAAGGAAAGAGGACCCCTATCTCACACCTTATCCAAAAATTAACTCAAAATGGATACAAAAATTAAAAATAAAAGCAAGAACCATAAAACTTCTAGAAGAAATTATTGGAAAATATCTTCAAGGCCTGGTGGTAGGTGGTGGATTCTTAAAGAGAAGGACTGAGTGGATTACTGATGTTTAATGTATGTAGAAGTTTTAATTATCTTTACTGTAAAATTGTGGAAATGTATAGAGTGGATGGTAACACACAGCAAGTGGCAGCTGGTTTATAAATGGAGATGTGACTGAAAATGATAGTCTAGTTATGTAAATGCCGATTGACAGAATGGTTGAGAATAATCTAGGAACTGGATAGCACAGTAAACCAAGAGGTGGGTTAGAATTGTGGTTGATGGTATAGATGCAAGAGTGTCCTTTGTGAGCTAGAACAAATGTATATCACTACTACACGATGCTGGGAATGTGGAGATGCATGGGAAAAATACAGCTAGAGTGACCTATGGACTGTGGCTAGTAGTAATAACAATATTCTTACATCTACACGAAAGATGTACTGTGTTGATACTGAGGCAGTATGGAAAAAGTGAGCCAAATAGCCAAATGTATGCTATGGACAAGGCAATAATCAGATATTAGTCTATCTGTAGCAAATGACACACCACATTGTGGTGTGTTGATGGAGGGGTGTTGTTTGGGAATTCTGCTCATGTGCATGATTTTTTTATAAGTTTACAACTTCTGTCATTAAAAAATATTTTAAAAAAATAATAGGGTGGATTTGGGGAAAATATGCCAAACATAATATAAGGGCTATGGTTTGTAATAAGATTGTGACAATATTTTTTCATAATTTGTAACAAATATCTCACAACAATGCAAGGTGTTGGTAGAAGATTGATATATGGTACCCCTGTGTGATGTTATGCATGGTTTGCTTTGTAAGTTCACAACTTTTACTACACACTTAGTTGTTTATATATGTTCATATGTAAATGAGATCAAGATAATAATAGTAGGATTGGTTGGGGGAAAATACTTTGTTTAGTAGTAATATTTTGACAAAGCTCTTTAATCATTAGTTTAAAAAGTTTAACAACAATGCAAGTTATTGGTGGTAGGGTGAGATGTTATGTTTGTTTTAAGTTATGTATGTTTGCTTTGTAAGTTCACAACTATTATTATACACTAATTGTTTATGTATGTTATGCATGAGTGATATATTTCAATTAAAAAAGTTAAATAAAAAGGAACTGTATAACACATTGAACTCTGTCGTGGATGAAAACTATGGTTAATAACACAAATATAGAAATGTTTTGTCAAGAACTATAACAAATGTACTTCCCTATTACAAGGTATTAATATTAATAATAGGGTTGTATATGGAGAAAAGGCTCTAATACAAGCTATGGACTATGGTTAGTAATATTTTAATGTTTTTTCATCAGTTTTGACACAGTTACCACACAAATGCTAAGTGTTAGCAATAGGGGTGTATAGGGGAATGTTGTGTTTCTTACATGACATTAATGCAAACCTAAAACTTCACAGATTTAAAGAAAAATAATTATGCTAAATGAAAGAATCCAGACACAAAGCACGACCTATAGTATGATCACATTTGTATAAAATATAAATATAAAAAATCTATGTAGATGGAAATAGAGTCATGGTTTATGTGGGCCTCTGGAATGATAGAAGGATTGAGAATTTTTTCTCTTTGCATTAATGAAAATGTTCTACAATTGATTCTGGTGTTTAATGCTCGACTTTCTGAATATACTGACAGCAGTTGTTTATTTATTTATTTTTCTCTCCCCTCCCCCCCCCCCCCTGTTTTTGTGCTAGTTGTCTGCTTGTTCTGTGCTCATCTTCTTTTTATTTTTTCAGGAAGCATTGGGAAGTGAACCCAGGAACTCCCATGTGGTAAGTGGGTGCCCAACTGCTTGAGCCACATCCACTTCCCTGTTTGTATGCTTTTGATGAACTGTGTGGTATGTAAATATATCTCCATAAAACCACTTCTAAACATTGCTAAGAGAAATCAAAGAAGATCTAAATAAATAGGAAAACATTGTGTGTTCATGGATTGGAAGACTAAATATCATAAGATACCAATAAAACCAAAATCAATTTATAGATTTAATTGAATCCCAATCAAAATTCCAATACCCTTCTTTGCAGAAAAGGAAACATCAACCATCAAAAGTATACTGTAAGAGGCCCTGAAGAACTAAAGCCATCTTGAAAAAGAATGAAATTAGAGGACTTACACTTTCTGGTCTTAGATCTTATTACAAAGCCATAAAAAGTAAACTGGAATGATACTAGCACAGGGAAGAACAAATGGATGAATAGAATAGAATGGAGAGCTCCAAGATCAACCCTCACATTTATGGCTGGCTTATATTTGTTGAGGTGGCAAAGCCCACACTATTGGGAAAGAATGGTCTCTTCTAGAAAGAGTACTGGGAAAACTGTATCTGCATTTGTAGAAAAAAAAAAAAAAAAGAAGCAGGACCCTATCACTAATCATGTACAAAAATCAACTCACAATGGATCAAAGACCTTAATATTAGAGCTACCACTACAAAACTCCTAGAAATAATAAGGAAGCATCTTCAACATTGTGTTAGGCAATGGTTTCTTGGTCATTAAACCCAAAGCATCAGAAAAAAATGAAATAAGAAAAATTAGAACCTCATCAAAATTAAAAAGAAAAAAAAACAAAGAAACAAAACAACAACAGCAAAACTTTTATTCCTCAAGGGACTGTATCATGAAAGTAATATGACAAACTATACACTGGGGAAATAATTGTAAACCACATATCTGATAAAGGATTACTTTTGAGAATATATATGGAAATCTTTTAATTTAACAACCAAAAGACATCTCAGTTTAAAAATGGGCAAATACTTGAACAGACATATCTCCAAAGATGATATACAAATGGCCAGAAAGGAAATGAAAAGATGCTATACATCATTAGCCACTGGGAAATTGCCAATCAAAACCACAATGAGATACAATTTCACACCCATTAGAATGTCTGATATTGAAAACATGGTAAATAGCAAGTGCTGGAGAGGATGTGGAAAAATAGGCACATTAATTCATTGCTGGTGGCAATGTAAAATCTTGTAGCTGCCGTGAGAGACAGTTTGGCACTTCCTCAGATAGCTAAGTATAGAACTACCAAATGAACTGGGAATTGAACTACTAGGTATTTACTCCAAAGACTACAAAGCAGTTATTTGGATAGATATTGTAACATCATTGTTCATAGCAGCAGTATTCACAATTGCCAAAATATGGAAGCAACCCAAATGTCAATCAACTATGGATGGGTTAACAAAATGAGGCACATATTATACATACATATATATATATATATATCCAATGGTATACATATTTTTGCTCTCTTTTTTTCCTTCTTTCTTTCTTTATTTTTAATGTTACATTAAAAATATATGAGGTTCCCATATAACCCCCACTGTCCTCATCCTACTTCTCCCTCATTAACAACCTCTTTCATCATCATGGCACATTCATTGCATTTGGTAAATACGTTTTGGAGCACTGCTGCACCACATGGATAGTAGTTTACATTATAGTTTACACTCTCCTCCAGTCAACCCAGTGGGCCATGGCAGGAAATAAAATGTCCACCATCTGTCCCTGCAGTACAATGCAGTACAACTTCCAGTCCTGAAAATGGCTCACATCATGTCTCTTCCCTTTTCCTACCCTCAGCAGCTACTGTGGCCACTTTCTTCACATCAGTGCTACAATTCTTCCATTATTAATCACAATAGTTCCATAGTAGAATATCAGTAAGTCCACTCTAATTCATAATCTATTCTTCCATCCTGTGGACCCTGGGATGGTTATGTACAGTCCCCATCTATATCAAGAGGGGGCTAGATTCCATATGGATGATGGATGCAATTCTCCTGCTTGCAGTTGTAGGCACTCTTGGATCCCTGGTGTGGTGGTTGACCTTCTTCAACTCCCTGTTAGCTGACTGGGGTATGTCCAATAAACCAGAGAGTAGGAGTTGCAAGTCTTTTGAGGTGCAGGACCTAGCTGTCATGTGAAGAGTCCAGAGATTCAGGTCTCTTGAATATATAGCAACCCCAGTGCCAACCACAGTTCTGGTAAAAGTAACAGAAGAGGCATGTGTTGAAAGGTCATATCTGAGTCCAACTCCATCACACTCAGGAACACAAACTCCAAAGTAGGGCCAACTGACATGGCACTGAACTCCAGAGTGATCTGCCATGACTGTAGAACCTGTCGGTCTCTGTAGCCCTCAGGAGAACCAGTATCTGGGGTTGTATCTAATTTGGCTGTCTCTGGGCCCTGCTGAGGCATGTGTAAGGTTGACCCCTCTGATGACCTCCCGACTCTTTTTTGGAGACTCACAGCCATATAAACTCATTTGTCCTTTCCATTTTCCCCTTAATTCCAAAATCATTAAGCAGTTTTTATCACCTGATATTACATGTAGGCTAAGATATTCTGCTGGTCTGAATTGACCCTTTTATTCAAGGTCATTTTCTAGTTACATCATCTAGTTGCTTAGTAGTAATCCATCGGTGCCAGGGAGGATCATCCATGGGAGTCATGTCCCATGCTGGGGCAAAGGCAATGCATTTACATGCTGAGTTTGGCTTCAAGACTGGCCACATTTGAGCAGCACTGAGGCTCTCAGGAGGTAACTCTTAGGCACCCTGCAGCTCTAGGCCTAGTTCTTATTTCAGGTGCACAGACTCACAAGCATAGTCATTAGTATCAAGGGCTCATTGTTGGACCATCCTTTTTTTTTGGTCTTTGCCATTGCACTTGGGGGATTATTGCTGTTCCATTGGGGAATGTGATAGAGTTCCACTGGCAGGGAACTCAGTGGTTTTTATGTACCCTGTATACATGCCCTGCTTTCCTATCAATAACACCCCACGCCAGTGTTCCTCCTCTGCCATATTTGAACCTCTCTGTGGTCCAAAACTTCCTTAAAAATGAAGCCTAATATATTGACAGTTTCCATTAATAGTAAAATGGAATATAGTGGTGGGTTTAAAGGTGAGATATAGAATGCATTCTAATTTAGAAAAATTAAAGTGAAAATAAAATGGGGTATCAAAAAATGAAAAAAAGATAAAGCTTTGTTTTTGATGTTTTGCCTTTCATCACTTCTATAGGTGTTGCCCTGTATGTATAGTGGCAAGGCAATTTCTTCCATTTATTCCTCAGTGTCTACATCCTTTTTTAATTCTACTTATTAAGTTTGTCTTCACAAAAGTTTTAGATCACAGTAATTTACATATATAATATACGGTACTCCTACATATCCAACATCAAACTCTTTTTCCTTTCCCCAATGATCTTTTTACATGTTCATATTGTATTTGCTGCAGGTGATGTACAGATATTGAAACAATAGCTTTCAAACATGGTTCCATTTGAGTTTACATTATGGTTTATATTTTAGACTATACAATTTTCTAAATTTTTAGTTATGTTTTATATTATGGTTTACATTTTAGCTTATAGGCCTTTATACATTTTTGGTATAATTTAAGATGTCCTATATCCATCATTGCATGATCTTGTGGAACACTTCTTCCATTGCCCACAGTTAGAATGATTCCATCTATTCAATACCTCTTTCCCCCTCCCCTCAGGGCCCACAGTGACAATCAGTCTTCATTACTTGAAGGATCATATTCAGAGATACTTGCAACAATGTTGAAGGCTTCACATCCTTAACTGCCCTAACCCATTGGTAGCCACCAATACTCTCGAGAGATACAATTCCCTCTGAGAACATCAGTCCTCCCCAGGATGTGGGTATACCTTCACTTTCATTGTATGGGTCTCCACCCAATTAACCCACTATGACAAAATGAGCATGTACACACTCCCTAGAAGTCTGCCCTGTGTCAGATGCCCCCCCCCTTAAGCATCTTAAACTGATGATGTTCCTTCTTATATTTCCTTAAAGTTTCTCTTACCTTGTAATTTCAACCCCATACCTGAAAACCTCTTATGTTCAAATGTTCCTCTCACCTCCCCCCAATTTCTTGGGTCTTTTGACCCTTCCTCCCTTCCCTAGCTCCCCCCTCAGGCCCACAAATCCCCACACAAAGGTATCCATATGCCCCCATTTTACCCCTTTCCTGTATAAATACTTACCTCCAGCTTGGATTTCACCAATGTAGGTGTCAGCTTGCAAACTTTCTCTACCCCCAACTTCCTTTAAGCCTATCTTCCAATCTCTAGCTCTTTGAGACAGCTTGGTTTACTTATTTCATATCAGAGAGGTCATGCAGTATTTGTCCTTCAATGCTTGGGTTGCTTCACTCAACATAAGGTTCTCAAGATTCATCCATGTGTTTGGACTGTATTCGTTCTTATAACTGAGTAGTATTGCATTGTATGTATATACCACATTTTATCTATTCATCTGTTGATGGGTATTTGGGTTAATTCCAACTTTTGGCAGTAGTGAATAGTGCTGCTATGAACATTGGTGTGCATATATTGTTTTGTGTCCTTGTTTTCAGTTCTACTGGATATAAACCAAGCCGTGGAATTGCTGGGTCATATGGTAAATCTATTGCTAGTTTTTAAAGAAACAGCCAAACTGTCCTACAGAATGGCTGGATCCTTCTGCTTTCCCACCAGCTGTGGACAAGTGTTCCCATTCTTCCACAACCTCTCCAGCACTTGTAGTTTTCTGATTTTTTGATAGCTCCCGGTCTTATGGGAGTAAGATAGTATCTCATTGTTGTTTTGATTTGTATTTCCCTAATATCTAATGATTTTGAGCATTTTTTCATGTGCTTTTTAGCCATTTGTATATCTTCTTTGGAGAAGTGTCTGTTCAAATCTTCTTCCCATTTTTAAAATAGGTTGTTTGTCTTTTTATTTTCAAGATATAGAAGTTCTTTATATATGCAGGATATAAGTCTCCTATCAGATATATGTTTACCAAATGTTTTCTTGCATTGTGTTTACTCTCTTTTCACTTTCTTGACAAACTCCTTTGAGGTGCAGAAGGCTTTAATTTTGAAGAATTCCCATTTATCTATCTGTTCTTTTGCTGCTCATGCTTTGGGGATGAAGGTCATGAAGCTGTTTCATATTATAAGGTTCTGTAGATGTTTCTCTACATTGCTTTTTAAAGTCTTTATGGACTTGCTCTTATATTTATGTCTTTTATCCATTTTGAGTTTATTTTTGTATAAGATGTGAATTGGTATTCCTCTTTCATTCTTTTATATATTGATATCCAGTTCCCCAGGCACCATCTGTTGAAGAGGCCATTCTCTCCAAATTCAGATGGTTTGGTGACCTTGTTGAATATCATATGACTGTATATATGAGGACCTATATCAGGACTCTCAATCAGTTCCATTTATCAGTATGTTTATCCTTGTGCCAATACCATGCCGTTTTCACTACTGTAGATTTGTAGAATGTTTTGAAGTCAGATAGTGTGATTCCCCCAATTTCATTTTTCTTTATCAATATGTCTTTGGCTATTTGGGGCCTCTTTTCTTTCCAAATAAATTTCATAGTTTCACTAGTTCATTAAAGAATGCTGGGTTGATTTTTATTGGTTTGCATTGAATCTGCAGATCAGATTTGGTAGGATAGACATCTTAATAATATTTAGTCTTCCTATCCATGAACAGGGAATGTTCTTCCATTTATTTAGGTCTTCTTTGATTTCCTTGGAAAGTGTTTTGTAGTTTTCTGTGTATAATTCTTTTGCATCTTTAGTTAAATTTATTCCTAGGTATTTGATTTTTATTTACTATTGTAAATGGCATTTATTTCTTCATGTCCACATCAGATTGCTCATTATTGGTGTACAGAAATGCTACTGATTTCTTTGCACATTGATCCTGTAACCTGCAACTTTACTGAACTCACTTATATGTTCTAGAAGCTTTGTGGTAGACTTCTTAGGGTTTTCTATGTATAGGAGCATATCATCTGCAAATAGCGAAATTTTGACTTCTTTCTTTCTGATTTGGATGCCTTTTATGTCTAGTTCTTGCCTCAGTGCTCAAGCAAGTACTGCTAAGACTATGTTAAATAGGACAGGTGATAGTGGGCATCCTTGTCTTGTTCCTGATGTTAGAGGGAAAGATTTTAGGATTTCACCATTGTAAATGATGTTAGCTGTGGGTTTTTCATATATACTCTTTATCATGTTCAGAACGTTTCCTACTATTCTGATCTTTTGCAGTGTTTTTATCAGAAAGAGTACTGTATTTTGTCAAATGCTTTTTCTGCATCTTTAGATATGATCATGTGATTTTTTTCCTACAATTTGTTTATATGGTGTATTACATTAATTGGTTTTCTTATGTTGAACCATCCTTGCATACCAGGAATGAATCCCACTTGGTCATGGTGTATAATTCATTTAATGTGTTGTTGAATATGATTAGTAAGTATTTTGTTGAGGATTTTCATGTCTAGGTTCATTAGAGAGATTGGTCTGTAATTTTCCTTTCTTGTGGTGTCTTTGTTTGGCTTTGGTACTAGAGTAATGTTGGCATCGTTGAATGAGTTAGGCAATATTCCTTCTGTTTCAATTTTTTGGAAGAGTTTAAGCAAGACTGGTGTTAGTTTTTTCCAGAATGTTTGGTAGAATTCACCTGTGAAGCCATCTGGCCCAGGTCTTTTCTTAGTTGGGAGGATTTTAATGACTGATTTTATATCTTTATTTGTGATTGGTTTGTTGAGATCATCAATTTCTTTTTTTGTCAATGTAGGCTGCTTATGTGTTTCTAGGAATTTGTCCATTTCCTCTAAATTGTCCTTCTTGTTGGCATTAGTTTTTCAAAGTGTCCTCTTATGATAGATAGTCTTTATTTCTGTGGGGTCAGTGGTGATATCTCCTTTCTTGCTTCTTATTTTGCATATTTCAATCTTCTCTCTTTTTTTCTTTGTTAGTCTAGCTAAGGGATTTTCAATTTTATTGATCTTCCTAAAGAACCAGCTCTTGGTTTTGTTTAGTTTTTCAAGTGTTTTCTTATTTTCTATTTCATTTAGTTTTGCTCCAATCTTTGTTATTTCTTTCTTTCTTCTTCCTTTGGGTTTAGTTTGTTGTTTTTTTACTAATTCCTCCAAGTGTGCAGTTAGGTCTTCAATTTTAGCTCTTCTTTTTTGATGTTAGAATTTATGGCTATAAATTTCCTTCTCAGTACTGCTTTTGCTGCATCCCATAAGTTTTGGTATGTTGTGTTATCATTTTCAATAGTTTCAAGTTAGTTATAATTTCTTTTGAGATTTCTTCCTTGACCCACTGGTTTTCTAAAAGTGCATTATTTAACTTCCATATCTTGTTGCCAAATCTGGGTCTCTGGTCCTATCAGATTTCCAGCTTCATTTTACTGTGGTCAGAGAAGTTATTTTGTATGATTTCAATCTTTCAGAATTCATTGAGACATTTTCTGTGGCCTAGCATGTGGTCTATTTTGGAGAATGATCCATGTGCACTTGAGAAGAATGTATATCCTGCTCTATTTGGGTGTAATGTTTTGTATATGTCTATTAGGTCCAGATCCTCTAATATATTGTACAAAGTTTTTGTTTCTTTATGGATTCTCTTTTGAGATGTTCTGTCTATAGTCGATAGTGTTGTATTAAGCCCACCACTTCACTTAATTTTTCCAGTGTTTGCCTCATATATTTGGAGGCAACTTTCTTCGAACCATAAATGTTATGATTGTTCTTTCTTCTTGAAAGATTATCCCTTTCACTAATATGTTGTGTCAATCTTTATCTCTCACAATTTTATTTTTGCTTTTAAAGTCTATTTTGTCTGATATTAATATAGCTACCCCTGCCCTTTTTTGGTTATTGTTTGCTTGTAAGATTGTTTTCCAGCCATTCACTTTCAACCTCCTTGAATCCCTGGTTCTAAGATGTGTTTCTTGTAGACAGAATATAGTTGGGTCATCTTTCCTTATCCAATCTTCCATTCTGACTCTCTTGACAGGTAAGTTTAATCCATTGATGTTCATTGTTATTACCATCAAGGAATTACTTATATTAGCCATATTTTCTTTGGATTTTTGTTTGTCATGTTTTGATTGATTTTTTTTTCTCTTTTTGTCATTTTAGTCACTTTTACACTCTCCTCCTACAATGTCTCTCTTTTATTTTCTTTCTTACTGCAGAACTCCCTTTAGTATTTCTTGAAGTGCATGATTCTTGTTGGCATACTCTCCTAGTTTCTGTTCATCTGTGAATATTTTGAATTTTCCCTCATTTTTAAAAAAGATTTATTTATTTATTTATTTCTCTCCCCTTCCCCCCCATCCTGGTTGTCTGTTCTCTGTGTCTATTTGCTGCATCTTCTTCATCCACTTCTGTTGTTGTCAGCAGCATGGGAATCTGTGTTTCTTTTTGTTGCATCATTTTGTTGTGTCAGCTCTCCGTGTGTGAGTCTCCATTCCTGGGCAGGCTGCACTTTCTTTTGTGCTGGGCAGCTCTCCTTATGGGGCGCACTTCTTGTGTGGGGGGCTTCCCTGTGCGGGAACACCCCTGCATGGCATGGAACTCCTTGCATGCATCAGCACTGGGCAAGGGCCAGCTCCACATGAGTCAAGGAGGCCCAGGATTTGAACCATGGACCTCCCATGTGGTAGACGGATGCCCTAAACACTGGGAAAAGTCTGCCACCTCTCCCTCATTTTTGAATGCTACCTTTGCTGGATAGAGTATTCCCTGGTTGGAAATTTTTTTCTTTTAGTACCTTGACTATGTCATAACACTTCCTTCTTGCCTCCATGGTTTGAGATGAGAAATCAGCACTTAATCTTATGGAACCTCATTTATATGTGATGGTTCTCTTTTCCCTTCTGCTTTTAGTAATTTTTTCTTTCTCTTGAGCATTGGATAATTTGACAAGTATATGTCTTCAGGTAGGCCTTTTCAGATTTATGCTGTTTGGGGTGCATTGCTTCCTGGACATGTACATCCATCTCCCTCAATAGGTTTGGGATGTTTTCCATCATTATTTCCTCCAACACTCCTCTGTCCTCTTTCTTTTCTCTTTTCCTTCTGGAATGCTTATAATGTGTATATTTGCACATTTTGCATTGTCATTCAGGTCCCTAATTCCCTGCTGGATTTTTTAAAATCTTTTTATCAATCAGTTCTACTATCTGTTCAATTTCAGATGTACTGTCTTCCACATCACTAATTATTTCCTCTGCCTCTTCGAGTCTGCTGTTATTTGCTGAGAGTGTATTTTTGATTTCTTGAATTGTGCTGTTCATCACTATCATATCTATTATCTTTTTGTGTATGATTGCAATTTCTTCTCTATTCTCTCCAAGTGTTTTCTTCATTTTCTTAATCTTCTCCTTCATTTCATCAAATTGGTCCCTAATATATGTTTTGAGAGCTTTAATTACTTGTTGGATGTTCTGTTCCTCTTCCTGGTTTTTAGTTTGGTCATTGGATTGGGGCATATGTTCCTTATTATTAGTTTGGTTTGTAGTTTTTTGTTGCTGTCTGGTCATCATTTTATTTTGACAGAGTTAAACAGTTGCTTATCATCTTTGTCTAGTTTGGGGTTTAATTAGTTGTTTTTGGATGTGTGTTAAGTTTTCTCTTTGTCACTTTGTTTTTATTCTATTTCCTTGTTGGCTATGTTCACTTGAAGGGAAATATTAGGGCAAGAGAAAGCAAAAGGAGTAAGAAAAGAAAATGAATAATAGTAGTACTGATAGTAAATATTAACAGAGGAACCACATGAGATCTATGAGAATGGATATTAGACTCATGTAAGCACTGTAGAGTTATAACTGTAAGAAAAGTAGAGTATCTATAAAGAGACAGTAAACTGAATATGGGGAGGAATATAGTGTGAATTAAAAGGCCAGTGTGTTCAGGAGAGAGGGAAAGAAAAAAGAAAGGACAATAATATGAAGAGTTAATATAAGACAGAAACAGAACAAAGAAATAAAAAGTCAGAAAAATTGGGTCCAAAGAGAGGTGTAATGTAATAGAAACAATAAATGATGGAGGATAGAAAGATGTAGAGGACAGGGGATAGTTTTGGTGTCCAAAATCAATACACACAGAAAAGAGGAAATGGAGGATGAGGAAATATAGCAAATGTAAAATGCTCCCTGCAGCACCTAATATAAAAAGAAATAAAAAAGGAAAGAAAGAAAGGGAAAAAAAGGACAAAAAGGGAAGGGAAGCAAGAAAGAATGAGAAAAAGAGAAATAAAAAGAAAAAAGGGCCTCGGGGGGATAAAGAGGAAGGAAAAAAAGCAAGACAAACCAACAAAATACCAGACAAAGTTTCAAGTAAGGAATTCTTTTTGCAGTTAAATATAATGCTTAGAAATCTGACATTTCCCCTTTCTCCCTTCCTCACTTTCCTCTCTCCCAGGGCAGCAGAAAAGCTGCCTGAGAAGTCTATTAGGAGATTCAAGTGGGTCTTTGTTGAACCAGCTCAGCACAGAAAACAATGACTCTTAATTTCCAGAGAGAGAGCACTCATACCTCACCAGGAACCCCAAGTATGCTATTGGAAGCTTGGAAAACACTTCCTATGGTCCATCTCCCTTAGGTGTTTTACAGGAGGGCTAGTTTATTTTCTGACTCCACCTTCTCCCAGAACAAGATCCTATCCCAGGGTGTTTAGGTAAATTGGGCTTTATCAGCAGATTCACCTCTCCATTCTACCCAGGCTCTCCCCAAGTCAGTTGGTATGCTCCTCCAAGCTCAAAAAAAAAAAAAAAAAAAAAAAAAAAAGAGGGGGTAGAAACCAGAAAATTGAACCTGCACTCGTTTGGCCCCTCTGCACCTCCCACCAAATCCCTCCCACTCACAGAGTCAGTCCAAAATTGGAGGGCTAGGGTAATCTCAGACCTCTGGGGGCACTGGATTCAGGAAAGGGAAGTCCAGGATATTGCAGACTCAGGGTATGTAGGTCTGTGGAATGTAGGGGCTTAGGGAACATGGACCTGGGGACCATGCATCTGGGGATCACAGGGCTTGGGGATGCTGCTGCACAACCAACAGTTTTCAGGGAACACTGTGGCCCAAGCCCTAGGGGCAAGGGTTCTGCCTCCCCACAACTGCCAACCTCTGTGCTAGTAATCCACAATTCTACCTTTAGCAAGCAGTACTTCTGTCACAGTTTCTCCAAATTGACGTCCATATACCTCCTGCCTTGCAAACCCCCCTAACAGCCCACTCCAGCAAGATTCCAACCCTACTCGGTGCTTCTTTGCAGGAGAGATTGTGAGGTGCACTCACTCAGGCACCATCTTGCCCTGCCTCTCAATGGAATAGTAATCCTTAAAAGGGAATGTAGTCCTGATCCATGCAACAACGTGGATGAGCCTTGTAGACATTATGTTGAGTGAAATATGCTAGACAGAAAAGGGCAACTATTGTATGATCTCACTGATTTTAAACAACTAGAATAAGTAACTTCATAGACTCAATATAAACTATAGGTCATTGGGAGGCAGGGTGTGTATAGGGAATTAAAAGTTAAAGCTTAACATGTAGAGGGTTCCTACTTGGAATGATGAAAATGTTTTGGTAATGGATAATGTTTATGGTAGCACAACGTTATGAATGCAATTAACAGCACTGAAATATAATCTGAATAAGATTAAAGGGTAAATATTAGATTATATATGATAACACAGAAGAGTTTTTTAAAAAATCCATGCAACTACACTACACAGTGAACCCTAAGTTAAATTGTAGGTCATTATTGATATCACAATTACAAAATTGTGCTATCATCAATTGTAAAAAATATCCTACACCAATGCAAATTGTTTTTGGTTGGGTGATATATGGGAAATCTGTATTTTATACATGATTACTCTGTAAACATACAACTTATCAATATATTAATAGAAAGAAACTTAGTAAGAAAAGAGAATAAAGACAAAATACCAATGTCAGGAATAAAATAAGAGTTTTTACAGACAGAATCTCTTTGACAGAACATTTTCTCAAAAATGAATGTAATGAAAACAACTGACACATTTATCTGCTAATGATAAAATTTGTGTTTCAAGTGAATATTAGAATTTTAGAATACTTTGCTCCTTCATGTAACTTGACATCTTCACAACACTTTAAAGACCCTTCTGATTGAATGTTATATTAATAATGTGATTTATTTGGGTATTTTATAATTAAATATGTCATATTGGGTGATTTCTCTCCACTATGAACTCATATTTTCCAGAAAAGAGTGCATTGTGCCAAAGAGCTCCAGTCACCCAAGCCAGGGCCCTCCCAATGACCCGCCAGTCCAGGGTTCAGCAGGAGGCGGCACACCCCAGGGCCGTGCCGATGGACGGCAGGAGGAGCCCGGGCGGAGCCCACGTGCTGCTCCCACACGGGGACCGGGTGGCCACTGGGCAGCTGCAGAGCCCAGGCTCCCGGAGGTGCTGCAGGTGGTTCTTACTGTTCCCATCGCCTCCGCAGGGTCCGCCGTGTCTCACCAGCCATTGAGGTGGGAAGGGAGCTGGCGTGCCTAGGGGCTCCGCGCTGGGATTCTCGGCTCGCTTCTGGCGTGGCGTCGGCTGTCCTGGACCCATTCGGGCGGTGGGGCCGAGGCTGGCCTGGAGGCGGACAGGCCCCGGGGTCGCTGCGGTCAGGGATGTGGAAAGTCTGGGACTGATCCCCCCACCTGCGTCCACCTGACGCCGCTACCCCAGGTGGCTGACGTCGATGGGTTTACCGCGGCTCCGCTGTGCACCAGGAGCTGTAGGCCAGGACCCCGCCGTCTGGCCCATTTTGTATTGTTTCCGTGATTTTCCCAGTTTTCCAGTCACTGTCGATGTATGCTGAAGACCTTGGAGCCAGGCTCTGAAGTAACACAGCCACATTTTGGGGAACTTTATTTTCTCCCAACATGACACACTTTACTGAAACTACTGTGAGGGTCATAAAGTAAGTGCTGGATATTGGTAGTTTGCTTTCTGGGTGACTGAATACACGTTGTAGAGAGAAAAGTCCTTGAACTCTGCAGCGGGGAAGTCGTGCTCCCTGGTTTCCCGGGGCACACCTTCCTAAGGTCCAGTCCGTCTCTCCCTCGGGTGGTCCCATAAAGGCTGACCCCAGGCAAGCCGAGAAGAGGAAGACGCCACCACCCTGGCTTTGGGCGTCAGGAGGAAAGGAGCGCAGAGCTTCTCTCAAAGGATGAAAGTGTCCACTTGGTGCAGGGGGCTCCAGGCAGTGGAGCTGGAGTCAGAGGACTGGGGCAGCAGTCCCTCATGGAGCTGGTGCTCTCGGGGCTCTGGCAGCTTGGCTTGGGGAAATATTTTTAAAAGTATTATTGCATTAAAATATAAAGATTTTAGTATTTTAAGAAAGCTAGTATTGATAATGTATCAGTTTTAATTTATAATACGGTAATTTTTAATAGATAAAAGCCAAATAAACATAAGGTCTTCAGGGCATTCAATGATTTTTAGAATACAAAATGTTCCTTAAACTAAAATAACAGATGGTTTACATAAATTATATTAATTTATATCTTCAACATTCTACAGAATCTAAGATAGTATACATTTTTAAGTGTTTTGCCTACTCTTAACCTCTTTTCAGTGCTGTGTTTCCATAAAAATAATAATCCAATGACTTTATCAGATGCCTGATCATAATTTTTCCTTTTATTCATCTTAAGATAGCACATCAGCCCAGTTTATCTATTTATTTTACCACACTCTGAACTATCCTTGCCATATCAGGAACACTTTCTAGCCTCTGTCAACGTATATATTCCTTCAGTTTCTCTTTTTTCCCCTGAAATACACTTACAGAGAAAAAGAGCATCCCATGATGATGAAAGGTAAAGATCTGCTGAAACTCTAGCTGAGTGTTCACCACGCTGGTGAAGTCGAGACTGTCCCAAAGAGAGCAAAGGGGGATTTCTGCTTCCATAGAGTCAACTTATTATCTCTGTTCAACAACTTTCCCTGCTGAATTTAATACATGTTTGGAGATCCTATGCAGTTATGTGGAAACTTCTATTTTTGAGCCTTCATATCCAAAACTTCTTGGAGCTACCTAGACCATCCCATGTTATGATACTCATCTGATGCTAGCTATTAATAAGAATTTTCAGAATAATGACAAAGGAGGCTACATTCTCAGATTTGTGTCTTGGGTAGTACCTCACATTCTAAGGGGAATTTAACATGATTAATTGCATCCCATATGCCAGGATCTCTTCAAAACACTTTTGTGAAGAGTTTGGCTTTGTGCCACATCCTCTTTTTCTTTACTTGCTTTCCCTATAAATTCAGTTCTAAAAGTTATCTTGCTTTAATTTTGTAACTACTAGTTGATTATTCATTGTTTTTGCTGTTATTATTTTAAACAGAATGATTTTCCTTCATGACATAATGCTAGTCCAAAACTATAGAAAAGTATAATTTTGCACAATTTTGTGGATCAGCTGTAAAGAAAATATATTGTTTCTATAATCAGACATAAATTGAACATTTACTGAATTTCAGTAACATGTCATTTTTCAATAACTCACTTGACTTTTAACAAAAAAAATTTGCAAAATTTACTGCTAATAAGAACTACTACAAATTTAACTAATCTCAAGGGTATAAACAAAGAAACTTTACCAATCAGGAAATCTATCCTCCCTGGAGGATGAAATCACTGGTTCGAGAGTGTCTCTGAGAGGTGTAATCCATGTGTGCCCTTCATAAAGTATAACCTTGTTTTTGAAGAATCAAGGAGCAGAAATATTCCTATGATTAAGAATAAATGTGAATGTCTGAGTAGTGACTCCATGAACTTTACTCAGGGATAAAATAGGCAGTATCACATGTTTTGTTTTCTCTATAAGATTTGCAGAATAAGTATTCATGCTACAGAAGATAAACTTGTTTCCTCATAACTCAGGTATATTTTTATCTTTTAATCCATGAGCTTCATCAAAATCATTGATGAACATTTAATTGAAATACATGTGATATTGAAATACATGTCTCAAATCATTAAAGTACTTAATTATTTCTGCCCAATATTAAAATAGATTCTAATAGAGTATCTGTTCTTTCTGATTCTAGTGTTTATTACAGGTCATTAGACTTAAAATAGTAGCTGATGATACATAAGCGATTGCATGCAAAAGATTGAACATACAATAATACAAAAATTACTTGAATACTGTACTTGTGTAAATACTTAAATTTTATTTTTCTTAAATGTCTTTTTTTTAAAGATACATAGATCACAAAAAATGTTACATTAAAAAATATAAGAGGTTTCCACATACCCCACCCCCCACCCCACCCACACTCACCCATCAACAACCTCTTTCATCAGTGGCACATTCATTGCTGTTTGGTGAATACATTTTGAAGTCCTGCTGCATTTCATGGATTATAGTTTACATTGTAGTTTACACTCTCCCCCAATCCATTCAGTGGGTTATGGCAGGATATATAATGTCCAGCCTCTACTTGCAATATCATTTAAGACAACTCCAAGTCCTGAAAATGCCCCCACATCACATCTCTTCTTCCTTCTACCTGCCCTTAGAAACTACCACGGCCACTGTCTCCACATCAATCATACAATTTCTTCAATTGCTAGAGTCACAATAGGTCTATAGTAGAATACCTGTAAGTCCACTTTAATCCATATTTTATTCCTCCCTCTTTTTTACCCTGGGATGGTAGTGTCTATTCCACCTCTAAATGAAGAGGGGGCTTATATCCCACATGGCTGATGGATGTGATTCTCCTGCTTGCAGTTGTAGGCACTCTTGTTTCCCTGGTATGGTGGTTGACTATCTTCAACTCCCTGTTAGCTGATCTGGGTAAGTTCAATGAACTGGAGAGTAGGTGTTGCAACTTTGCTGAGGCTCAGGCCACAGCTGGTACATGGCCAGCCCAGAGATTCAAGTCTCCTGAGTATACACCAACTCCAGTGCCAACCACAGGTTCAATAAGTGACAGAAAGGTCACATCTGAGTTCAACTCCATCATACTCAGGAGCACAAATTCCAAAGTAGGGCCCACTGACAAGGCATTGAACTCCAGAGCCATCTGATATGACTGTAGAAGCTGTGTGTCTCCATAGCCCTCAGGAGCACCAGTATCTACTTTGGCTGTCAATGAGATCCTGCTGAGACATGCATAAGCGCAACCCCTATGATGACCTCCCAACTCTTTTTGAAGTCTCTTAGCCATATAAACTCATTTGTCTTTACCATTTCCCCCTTTTATTCAAAGTCTTTTTCTAGTTGCATCACCAACAGGTGATGGTAGTAATCCCTCAGTGCCAAGGAAGCTCATCCCTAGGAGTCACGTTCCATGCTAGGGGTAAAATAATGTATTTACATGATGAGTTTGGCTTCAAGAGTGGTCACATTTGAGCAACATGGAGGCTCCCAGGAGGTAACTCTTAGGCACCCTGCAGCTCTAGGTCTAGTTGAAATTTCAGGCATGACTAGTGTAAGTACTGTAAATGAAATATTACATGAGCTAGATTGTAAATGATAGCTAAGAAATTTAGAAGCAACAGTGATTTACCATACCTTTCCATGGAACTCAATCCTCCTAAGGAAAAATAATGCTTCAAATATCATTGGATAGATCAAGACATCCAAAGACAATCTTACAATGAGGTGACTCAGACATAGCTGTATAATGTTCAAATAAATGGGCTGAACATATTTAAAATGAAAATTTGCTGATGAAGAAAATAAGAATCCAATCACTTAATACATCCATGCAGAATTTCAAAAGACATTTTGCAGTAATATACATGTAACTCCATAACTGGTACATTTTGTTCTTGGTTTTAAATTATGTAATGAAATTAGATTCACTCTTATAATCAAAATATGTTCTCATTTTAATCATCTTGTTATCATTTCACACTTTGATTACAGGGAGATTACAGTATATTAGAAGACATCTACAACCTCACCATCTTCATGGAATTCCTACTAATGGATGTGTCAGCCTCAGCCTCCTGGGAGATCCAAATCTTGCAAGGTCTGCTTTTCTTAGTGATTTCTCTGGGAGCCCTGACTGGGAATCTTCTCACTGCTACTGTCATTGTAACTGATCCACATCTACACTCTCCAATGTATTTCTTTATAGGCAATTTATCCCTCAGAGATCTTTGCTGCATTTCCGTTATTGTTCCTAAATTGACTGTGAATTCTCTGACAGGCAGTAAATTGATTTCTCTCCAAGAATATGCCACTTAGATTTTTCTGTTCCTCTTCTTTGTATCCACAGAGCTGGCCTTCCCTTTGGGTGATGTCCTGTGATCCTATGTTGCCATCTGCCACCCTCTGCACTATGGCCTCTTTATTACCCCATATCTTTGCATACAGGCAAGTGGGCTTGTAAATTCTACTTTCCACACAGGTACCATGTTCAGACTTACCTTCACAAAGTCCAATGTGATGCAGCAATATTGTTAAAATGTTTTGGAAAGTGCTTAGGATATTCTGATGTGAAGTCAACAATGAGATAATTTGGGGAATACTATGCCTTTTATGACACTGCCTTAACAATGGCCTTTACCTTTAAGAGAACTTCAAAGGAATGGGTACTTCCTCACAGGAAGACATTATGGAATGTTATGGGCTAGAGCAACCTACTTTTTAAAGTGTAGTCTTTGCAGTCACTCTCAGACATGTGTCTTGGCCGAGCAATAAAATTATTAGAACTAAGACATATCTTACTGATGAAGACAAGATAAGGATGTATCACTTAGACTTGTGTTAAAGTTAGAACTCCAGAAGAGTAACTTCCACCATTGAAAAGTGGATTGTGGTAACCTGTTTCTTAACACAGAATATCATTGGGAAGATTTTGTTCTCTTCATGAAGCTAGTCATGAAAAGACATAGGTTATGCTCAATTCATTTATCTTTTTTGCTTGATGAAGACTAAGGAATCAGTAATTAAACAGAGGAGTGAGATGTAGAAATACATAGTATCAGATTTTCACTGCACAACATCAGTTATTGCTTACATAATGATAAATTTTTTTCACAGAGTAAGAAAAACTGTTTTTCTCAAGATGGATATAATTTTATTTTATTGATTCCATAGCCTGAGTGAGCATTGTGATTCCTAAAGAATATGTTATCTTATTTATGTATCTTTCATAATTGTATCCCATGAATGCCATAAAGGTTGTGTTTTCATATTAGATTCCATAACTAGAAAAAACTTTTAGTATTGGGAAGTTATGCCAATTTAATTTCAGCTTTCATTCTTCATTTGGTAAATGGGCACACTAGGTTGATTACAGCTCGGTATATATTGTTCGATAGAGAAACATGTAGAGAATGAATTTCTGGAGCCTCATGCTCATGCCATCCCAAACTAATAATTGTAGATAATCAGAAATGTATTCATATTCCTCCAATATCTGAAATATATCCAGATATTTTATTATTTCAAAAATTGAGGAACATATCATATTTCTTTTGAAAACAACTTCTTCCAACCTGGTCATCAACATTGCTGTTCCCTGGGAAAAGAAATCACTTTTTATATTCAATTTTATATTAGAGTACTCTTCTAACAAAGGATGAGAGATACACTCCTGAGATCTCCAGAGATTTGATCTTCACCTTCAGTCCTTATTTTCAATTTCTTCCCTACATTAACATGTTATAGTCATGGTCTCTGGTTTAGTTGATCTTTGTGTCCCAGAATATAAACATTACTCCCACTCATTTGTCAGAGCAAGAAACACAAAATCCCCTTGTGAATTAATGGATTGTGAAATATGGGATTTTTAAATTTATTTCTTGTCTGAGAAATCTTTATCTACCTTGATGACTTGAAGACATTTTCCTTGTTAGTCTCTCAACTAATTTTAGTTTTGACTTTCATATGTTTTTCTTTTATCTACTTGCTGTTGAATGTGTAGGGTGAAAAGTAGGTGTGAAACTTCATTGTATTCAATATGATTGTCCAACTGAAATTTACTCAAAAGTACATATTATTGTCATTGAACTACCACACATGACCTCTGCCATATATTAAGTGTTACATAAGAGCAGCTCTGTAACCTTTTATTTTTTTGCATGTGACTCTTTTTTACTGCATTGACAACAGACATTTAAATGAACTAAACAGCAACTTTATTAGGGAAAATGATGGTGTCTTAAGATACCAGCAGCCATGACAAATACCACATTTTGGGTTATCCTAACAATGAGTATTTACTGTCTGATGGTTTCAGAGTTTGGAGGTTGCTTCTTCCAGGTGTCTGTGGGTGCTGATGGTTGGCAATCCTTGTGGTGCTCTGGCTCTCTGGTCTCAGGTCAATGTCCTCTACTTTCTCTCCCCTGTTCCAGCTGACTTCCTGCTTATGGATCATTCCTGTGGCTTTCTCTCTTTTAAGGTTTCCAGTGACAAGATAAGCTTCATCCTGATTAAGTTGACCACACCTTAACTAAAAAAGATGTCTCTAACAGGTCCTATTAACAAAGAGTTCACAGCCACAAGAATGAATTAACTTTAAGAACAAGTTTTTTTTCTGAGATATGTAATTTTATCTGCCATATTTGCCTAAATTAATATACATATATATTTTTCTTTATGATCTGAAATTATTCAAGGTAAATGCATGGAGACGATTGACCTTAAGATGTGGACTTTTAAAACTGGATTGTTTTCCCAAGTGCAATGGCAAAGACCAAAAAAGAAGGAAGGTCTAACAATGAGCCCTTGATACTAATGACTATGCTTGTGAGCCTGTGCACCTGAAATAAGAACAAGGCCTAGAGCTGCAGGGTGCCTAACAGTTACCTCCTGAGAGCCTCCATGTTGCTCAAATGTGGCCAGTCTCAGAGGCAAACTCAGCATGTAAATGTTTTGCCTTCCCCCCTGTGTGGGACATGACTCCCGGGGATGAGCCTCCCTGGTGCTGAGGGATTACTACCAAGTACCAGCTGATGATGTAACTAGAAAATGACCTTGAATAAAAGGGTCAACTCAGACCAGCAGAATATCTCAGTCTACATATAATACCAGGGGTTAAAAATGCTTTTTGACCTGAAGAAAAGGGGGAAATGGAAAGGACAAATGATTTATATGGCTATGAGTCTCCAAAAAGAGCCAAGAAGTTATCAGAGGGATAGCCCTTATGCACACCTGAGCAGTGTCCCAGAGACAGATAAAGTAGATATAACCCCAGGTATTGGTTCTGCTGAGGGCTACAGAGACCCACAGGTTCTATGGTCATGGCAGATGGAGTTTAGTGCCATCTCAGTTGGCCCTACTTTGGAGTTTATGTTTCTGTGTGATGGAGCTAGACTTAGATGTCATCTTTGTCCACAAGTCTCTCCTGTTACTTTTACCAGAACTGTAGATGGTGCTGGGGTTTAATGTATACCCAGGGGACCTGAATCTCTGGACTGACCATGTGATAGCCAGGCCCTGAGCCTCAACAGACTTCAGCTCCTACACTCTGGTTTATTGGACTTACCCCAGTCATCTAACATGGAGGTGAAGAAGGTCAACCACCACACCAGGGAGCCAAGACTGCCTACAAATGAAAGCAGGAGAATTGCATCCAGCATCCATCTGGAATCTAAGCCCCCTCTTGATATAGATGTGGAGTGGACACAACCATTCTAAGGTCCACAGGGTGGAGGAATAGAGTATGGATTAGAGTGGACTTACTGATATTCTATTCATGAACTGTTGTGATTAGTAATCGAAGAAAATGTGACATTGGTGTGGAAAAAGTGGCCATGGTGGCTGCTGGGTGTAGGGAGTGGGAGGAAGAGATGTGACATGGGGGCATTTTTGGGACTTGGGGTTGTCCTGGGTGGTGCTGCAGGGACTGTTACTGGACACTGTATGTCTTCCCATGGCCCACTGGGTGGACTGTGGGAGAGTGTGGACTATGATGTGGATCATTGAACATGAGGTGCAGCAGTGCTCAGAGATGTATTCACCAAATGCAATGAATGTCTCATGATGAATGAGGAGGTTGTTGCTATGGGGGGAGGAGTGGGGTGAGGGGGTTGGGGGGAGTAGGGGGACCTCATATTTTTTTAATGTAACATTAAAAAAAGACAATAAATAGATAAATAATAAATAAAAACTGGATTGTTTTCCCTTAAAGACAGAGTTAATGCTACATGGAATAAGACTTGACTGAATGTGTTTTATTCATTAAATATTGGATATTATTACTTTATTGGATAGAATTACTCAGAGGACTAAATATTCAATGATATATATGCATTGCATTTGGGTACCCATGTAAGAGGAGAATTTAAGTGATAGAGTTTTCAATTATAATTTTATTAACTGAGGGAAATTTATACTTTCTGTTGAGCCAATATGGATGAAATTAGAATAAATATATTTAAGAAATAGAGGGCAAATATATTTCAGGATTGTTGGACCAAGATTAAAACTCTAAATTTAAACCTTTTTGGAAGGTGTATTGGTTATATATTGTTAATCAAAAAAGTATAATTTTCTAAATCAAATTTAGAATCTAACATAAAAATAGCCAAAAGGCAAGACAAACAAAAACAGAATCCTAAAGTTTTATCATATTCCGTTTGCATTCCATAAATTTTACCTTCTGGTTTATAAGTAAAAATCACTATACTAAAATATAATAAATAATTTCTAGTTTTCACTATGATTCAAAAGATCTGATTGCTTTCTGAGTAGTAAGATGGCTTTCTCTGCAATGCCCCTTTTAGGAGAGGAATATAATGTTCCAAATCATTAAGTCCAGGCTTGCCTTCTTGATGTTCTTTGGCCAATGTAGTGAAAGCAGAACTAAGAAATGTGTAATTAAATCTCACATACCCATACACCTTTAAATATATGATTTGTTCTGCCATAAAGCCTGCAACATCCATACAGAGGCTCTCCAAAAGTCTAGGACTAGAATATGGTTTGTGAGCATCAAAGGCATAGCCTAAACACAAGGGGCAAGTGTCATTACTAGAAAACAATCTTTGCTGCTCTCAGCACCAACACTTAAAATTTTTGTTTAATGCAACTTAGTCTGGTTTTAGCTGACTGACATGTCAAACGATTTTCCAAGGAAGTTGTTTAAACTTATACACACACTCCAGCAATCTATCAGTATTTCAGTGTTCCACATCCTCTCAGGCAATTGGTGCAGCCATTTTATTTGCAGTTATATATAGTTATATATATATAATTTCCTTGAAGACTAATGACACAAAACACACTGTTATTCTTTTTATTATCTTCTTTTAAAGATACATGAATAACAGAAAATGTTACAATAAAAAATATGAGTTTCCCATATACCCCACTCCCTACACCAACCCACTCTTCCCACATCAACAGTTTCTTTTATTAGTATGCTACAGTCATTGCATTTGATGTATACATTTTGGAGCATTGCTACATCACATGGATTATAGTTTACATTGTAGTTTACACCTTCTCCCTGTGCATTCAGTGCATTATGGCAGGATATATAACGTCTGGCATCAGTCCCTGCAATACCACTCAGGACAATGCCAAGTCCCAAAAATGTCCCAATATCACACCTCTTTTTCCCTCTCCCTGCCTTCAGTAACTTCCATGGCCACTTTCTCCACATCAATGATATACTTTCTTCCATTGCTAGAGTCACAATAATTATATAGTAGAATACCAGTAAGTCCACTCTAATCCATATTTTATTCTTTCACACTGAGGACCCTGGGATGGCAATGCCCACTCTACCTCTAAAATGAGAGGGGCCTTTGATCCTATATGGCTGATGGATGGAATTATCCTGCTTGCAGCTATAGAATCTCTTGGTTCCCTGGTGTGGTGGTTGGCCATCATCATCTCCCTGTTAGCTGACCTGGGTAAATCCAATGTACTGGATAGTTAGTGTTTCAACCCTGCTGAGGCTCAGAGTCCAGTTGGCACATAGACAGTCCAGAGATTCAAGTCTCCTGAGCATAAACCAACCACTGCACCAACCACAGGTTTGGGAAAGTGACAGAAGAAGTATTCAGAGAGAGGTCACATCTGAGTCCAACTCCATCACACTCAGGAGCACAAATTCCAAAGTATGTCCCATTGGCAAAGCACGGTATGGCCTGGGTATCTCTGTAGCTCCCAGAAACACCACTACCTCAGATTGTATCTACTTTGGCTGTCTCTGAGATTCTGCTAAGATGTGCTTAAGTGTGACCCCTCTGATGACCTCCCAACACATTTTGAAGTCTCTTAGTCATATAAACTCATTTGTCTTTACCATTTCCCCTTTTTATTCAAGGTCTTTCTCTAGTTGCATCACCAGCTGGTGCTTGGCAGTAATCCCTCAGCACCAGGAAGGCTAATCCCCAGGAGTGATGTCCCACAGTGGGGGGAAGGTAATGTATTTACATGCTGCGTTTGGCTTACAGAGTGGCCACATTTCAGCAACATGGAGGTTCTCAGGGGATAACTCTTAAGCAACTTGCAGCTCTAGGCCAAGTTGAAATTTCAAGGACATAGGCTCATAAGCATAATCAGTAACAAGGGCATATGATTGGACCACCCTTCCTTTCTAGAATTTGCCCTCGTACTTGGGGGATTGTTGTTGCTTATTGGGGAGTGTGACAGTTTCTTGGGATGGGATTTCAGCACTCCCTCAGTTGTGTGATACTTTACCCTCTATGTCAATACCCAACCATCATCTGAACATAGCTATGTAAGGTATATGCATGCCCTGGAGAACTCTCTCCCACCTATGAATCCCCCATCAATGACACCCAACATCAGTACTCCTCCCCTGCCATAGTTGAACCCCTTTGTGATTCAAAACTTCTTCAAAATTAAAGTCTCTTATATTGCTAAATTCAATTAATAGGAAAATGAAATAGTAATGAAAGGTTTAAAGATTAGAAAGAGAATACAAAATAATTTAGAAAAAATAAAAGTAAGAGATAAATTGGGGCATTAAAAATGAGAAATATAAAAATTTTTAGGCAATGTAGCAGTTTGATATTATTCATGAATTCCAAAAAGAAATATTGGATTATGTTTGTAAAGTGATCATTTCCTCTCGGCACATTAGATTATACTGGATTCAGAGGTTTACTTGATTAAGTAATTATTTAAACCTCTTGTGCCAGTACGGCATTGAGTTCCCACCCTTTGGTGGGTGGGGTCTCACAGGTACAAGGCATGGCAAAGGACAGAGTTAGGGGTTTTTGATGTTGGGGTTTGACGCTGAAGACTTAAGCTGGATCCTCAGGAAGAGAGAAACTCTGAACCCAGAGAGAAGCAAGACCCTGGAAGGAAGGAACCCAGGAAGCCTAAACCCTCAGAGATGTCAGCAACCATCTTGCTCCAACACATGAAAGTAAGACTTTTGTGAGGGAAGTAATTTATGCTTATGTCCTGGCATCTGTAAGCTCCAACCCCAAATAAATGCCCTTTGTAAAAACCAACCAATATCTGGTATTTTGCATCAGCACTCCTTTGGCTGACTAATACATTTGCCTTTCATCACTATAATAGGTGTTGCCCTGTATATACAGTGGCAAGACAATCTGTTCCATTTCTTCCTCAGTGTCTACAACCTCTTCCCTTTTTTTTATTATGTCTTCAAAAAAGTTTTAGGTCACAATAAAGTCACTTATAGAATATTGGGAACTCTGATATATCCAACATCAAATGCTTTCCCCCATTTCTCAGCAATCATCTTTTTACATGTGGATTTTATATTTGCTGCACTGATGTACAAATATGGAAACATAGCTATCAACCTTGGCTGCATTATGGTTTACATTATGGCTTAAATTTTAGACTGTACAGTTTTATAAATTTTGGCTTACATTATGATTTACATTATGGTTTATATTTTAGACTGTACAGTTTTATAAATTTTGGTGACATTTAACACAGCCATTATCCATCATTGCAGGATCATGCAGAACACTTCCATTGCCCCCAAGTTACTCCTTCTTTCAACTATTCTATTCCTCTATATCCCTCCCCTTCAGGCCCACAGTGACAACCAAGCTTCCCTGCTTGAAGGACAAGATTCATAGATACTTGGAACAATGCTGAAGGTTTGACACACTAGTCTGTCATACTCCATTGGGAGCCACCCATGCTCTTGCAAGATACCCACCCCTCTGTTTGAGAACATCAGGCCTCCTCATGATGGAGGTGCAACACCTTCCCACTCATTGTATGGGTCTCTATCCACTGATATAACATACTATGACATGACGAGCACTCACATACTCCCTAGAAGCCTGCCTCAGATGTATCCTGTGCCAGATGTCCCCAATCAAACACCTTAAACCAGTAACCCTTTCTTATTCTAAAGACTTTTTTCAACATGATAGTTTCAACCACATACCCAACAATCTCCCATGTTCATGTGCTCCCCCCAACCCTCCCCCCCATTCCATGGACCATCTGAACCATCCTCCCAGACTCTCCAGGCCCCCCTCAAGCCTGCAAAGCCAACCCAATAGTATCTCTCTGCCCCTGTCTTATCCCTTCACTGCACAACTACTTACCTCCACTTTATCATAGATTTCACCCATGTGGACATTGGCTCACAACTTTCCACTCCTCCCCTATTTCTTGTAAGCCTATATTATAGTCTCTAGCTATCTGAGACAGCTTGATTTGCTTAACTCATATCAGAAATGTCATGTAGTATTTGTTCTTCAATGCCTGACTTGCTTTACTCAATATTAGGCACTCAAGATTCATCCATGCTATCCCATGTGTTAGTATTGTATTCCTTCTTACAGCTGAGTAGTGTTCTATTGTATGCATATACCACATTTCATTTACCCATTCATCTGTTGATGGGCATTTGGGTTGATTCCAACTTTTGGCAATAGTGAATAATGCCCCTGTGAACACTGGTGTGTATTTACTGGTTCATGTTCTTCTTTTCAGTTCTTCTAAGTATATACCAGCAGGGGAATTGCTGGGTCATATGACAAATCTATAGCTAGATTTTGAGGAACCATCAAACTGTCCTCCAGAATGGCTGGATCCTTCTAGATTCCCACCAGCAGTGGATAAGGGATCTAATTCCTCCACATCCTCTTCAACACTTGTAGTCCTCTTTTTTTAGTAGCTGCCAGTCTAATGGGTGTATGATGGTATCTCATTGTAGTTTAGATTTGCATTTCCCTAATAGCTAGTGATGTTGAGCAACTTTTCATGTGCTTTTTAAGCCATTTGTATTTCTTCTTTGGTGAAGTATCTATTCAAATCTCTTGTCCATTTTTTGAGTGGATTGTTTGATTTTTTATTTTTGAGATAAAGGATTTCTTTATATATGCTGGATATTAAGCTCCTATCAGATACATGGTTACCAAACATTTTCTCCCATTGGGTAGGATATCTTTTCACTTTCTTGATAAACTCCTCTGAGGTGCAAAAGGCTTTAATTTTGAGGAGGTCCCATTTATCTATTGTTTCTTTCACTGCTCATGCTTTAGGCATGAAGTTCCTGAAACCGTTTCCTATTACAAGGTCCTGCAGATGCATTCCACATTGTGTTCCATGGTCTATATGGTCTTGGCTCTTATATTTAGATATTTGATCCATCTTGAGTTGATTTTTGTATAGAGTGTAAGATTGTAACCTTTCTCATTCTTTTGCATATAGATAAGCAATTATCCAAGCATCATTTGTTGCAGAGGCCATTCTCTCCCAACTGAGTCAGTTTGGTGGCCTTCTCAAATACCAGATGACTATATAAGTGAGGCTCAATATCACAACTCTCAATTTGGTTCCATTGGTCAGTATATCTATCCTTGTGACAATACCATGCTTTTTTAACCACTTTGCTTTGTAGTGTATTTTAAAGTCAGGTAGTGGGATTACTCCCATTTTTTTCTTTTTCAATATGTCTTTGGCTATTTGGGGCCTCTTTCCCTTCCAAATAAATTTCATAGATAATTTTTCCAGTTCATTAAAAAATGCTGTGTTAATTTTTATTGGGATCACATTAAATCTGTAGATCAGTTTGGGCAGGGTAGACATCTTAATGATATTTAGTCTTTCTATCCACGAACAGGAAATATTCTTCCATTTTAAAAAATCTTCTTTGATTTACTTTAACAGTGTTGTGTCATTTTCTGTGTATAAGTCTTTTACATCTTTAGTTAAATTTAGTTCTAGGTATTTGATTATTTTATTTACTGTTGTAAATGGTATATATTTCTTCATTTTCTCCTCAGATTGCTCATTATTGGTTTATAGATATGCTACTGATTTTTGCACATTGATCTCATAATCTATGACTTTGCTGAACTCATTTATATGTTCGAGAAGCTTCGTTGTAGATTTCTCAGGGCTTTCTATGTATAGGATCATGTGGCCTGAAAATAGTGAAATTTTAATTTATTCCTTATCAATTTGGATGCCTTTGATATCTGGTTCTTGCCTCAGTTCTCTAGCAAGTACTTCTAACACAATGTTACATGGGGGGTGTGATAGTGGGCATCCTTGTCTTTTTCCTGATCTTAGAGGGAAAGATTCTAGGATTTCAACATTGTAAATTATTTTAGCTGTGGGTTTTTCATATATACTCTTTATAGTGCTCAGAAAGTTTTCTTCTATTCCTATCTTTTGCAGTGTTTTCTTTTTTTCCGGAAAGTGTGCTATTTTTTGTCAAATATTTTCTCTGCATCTATAGATATGCTCATGTGATGTTTTTCCTTTGATCTGTTTCTGTGATGTATTACATTGATTTCCTTATGTTGAAATATCCTTTCCTACCAGGAATGGTCATGGTGTGTAATTCATTTGATGTAATTCCTACCAGGAATGGTCATGGTGTGTAATTCATTTGATGTGTTGTGGAATATGATTACCAAGCATTTTGCTGAGGATTTTAACATCTAGGTTCATTAGAGAGATTGGTCTGTAATTTTCCTTTCTTGTGGTATTTTTGTTTGGGTTTGGTATTAGGGTAATGTTGGCATCATAGAATGAGTTAGACAATGTTCCTTCTATTTCAATTTTTTGGAAGAGTTTAAGCAAGATTGGTGTTAGTTGTTTCCAGAATGTTTGCTAGAATTCATCTGTGAATCCATCTGGTCCTGGGCTCTTTTTCCCCTGGAGGTTTTTTTTTTGTTTGTTTGTTTTTTTTATTGACTTTGTAATAATATTACATTAAAAATATATATGTGAGGTCCCATTCAACCCCACCCCCCCACCCCACCTCTCCCCCCCCCCCCCCAACAACACTCGTTCCCATCATCATGACACATCCATTGGATTTGGTAAGTACATCTTTGGGCACCTCTGCACCTCATAGACAATGGTTCACATCATGGCCCATACTCTCCTCCATTCCATCCAGTGGGCCCTGTGAGGATTTACAATGTCCGGTGATTACCTCTGAAGCACCATCCAGGGCAGCTCCATGTCCCAAAGACGCCTCCACCTCTCATCTCTTCCTGCCTTTCCCCATACCCATCGTCCACCATGTCCACTTTTCCCAATCCAATGCCACCTCTTCTATGTGGACATTGGATTGGTTGTGTCCATTGCACCTCTATGTCAAGAGGAGGCTCAGATTCCACATGGATGCTGGATGCAATCCTCTCATTTTCAGTTGTAATCACTCTAGGCTCCATGGTGTGGTGGTTGTCCTTCTTCAACTCCATCTTAGCTGAGTGTGGTAAGTCCAATAGATCAGATTGTAGGTGCTGGAGTCTGTTGAGGCTCAGGACCTGGCTATCACATTGTCAGTCCAGAGATTCAAATCCCCTAAATATATCTTAAACCCCAACATTAACTGCACCTCCAGCACATTAGCATGAAAGTCTTATGAAGGGAGATCCCATCTGAGTCCAGATTCATCACACATAAACACCATTTCCAAAGAGGGGCCATCTGCCCTGGTAGTTAACCCCATCGGCCATGACCATAACTCCCATGGGTCTCTTTAGCCCTCAAAGGAACCAATATCTGGGGGTTGTATCTGCTTTATCTGTCTCTCTGACTCTGCTCAGTTGTGCATGAGGGCAATCCTTCTGCCAGCCTCCAGACTCTTTTTTAGAAACTCGCAGCCATATAAACTCATTTCTCCTTTCCATTTCCCCCTTACTTTAGGTCAAACAGCATTTTAAAGTCATGGTATTTTATGTAGACATGGATATTCTGCTGATCCGCATTGAACCTTCCGTATAAGGTCATTTTCCAGTTGCATCATCAGTTGGTAGTTGATAGTGGTCCCTCGTTGCCAGGGAGGCTCATCCCCGGGTGTCATGTCCCACGCTGGGGGGAAGGCATTGCATTTACATGCTGAGTTTGGCTTCGAGACTGGCCACATTTGAGTAACATGAAGGCTGACAGGAGGAAATTCCCAGGCACAATGTTGCTCTAGGCCTTGTTCTTATTTTAGGTTTATCAGCTCACAAGCATAGTCATTAGCATCAGGGGCTCACTGTTGAACCCTCACTCCCTCCTGGTCCCCGCCACTGTACCTGGGAGACTGTCGCTGCTCCCCTAGGGACCACGACAGAGCACCACTGGCCAGGAACGCAGTACCCCCCCCTGCTGTGGTTTTTAATTGTTGCCACTATGAGTATATCCAAACATTACCCCTGGAGGTTTTTAATGACTGATTCTATTTCTTTACTTGTGATTTGTGTTTCAAGATCATCAGTTTTTCTTTCTTCAATGTAGGCTGCTGATGAGTTTCTAGGAATTTGTCCATTTACTCTAAATTATCCTTCTTGTTGGCATATAGTTTTACAAAGTATCCTCTTATGATACTCTTTATTTTTGGGGGGTCAGTGGTAACATCCTCTTTCTTATTTCTTATTTTGTGTATCGGCATCTTCTCTCTTTTTTACTTTGTTGGTCTAGCTAAGGGTTTGTTGATTTTATTGATCTTCTCAAAAATCAGTACTTTATTTTGCTTATTTTTTCTAGTGCTTTCTTATTTCTATTCCATTTAGTTTAGCTCCAATTTTTGTTATTTCTTTCTTTCTTCTCCCTTTGGCTTTATTTTCTTGTTTTTTTTTTTTTCCACTAATTCCTTCAAATGTGCAGTTGGTCTTTGATTTTAGCTCTTTCATCTTTTTTAATATATGAATTTATGGATATGAATTTCCCTCAGTACAGCTTTCGCTGCATTCCATAAGTTTTGATATGTTGTGTTGTCATTTTCACTAGTTTCAAGGTAGTTACTGATTTCTTTTGAGATTTCCTCCTTGACCTACTGTTTGTCTAAGAGTGTGTTGCTTAACATCCATATCTTTGTTGCTAATCTGGTTGTCTGGCCCTTGCAGAATTCCAGCTTCATTTCATTGTGGACAGAGAAGTTATTTTGTGTGATTTTAATCTTCCTAAATTCACTGATACTTTCTCTGTGGCCTAGCATGTGGTGTCTCTCTTGGAGAATGATCCATGTGTGCTTGAGAAGAATGTATATCCTGCTGTATTTGGGTGTTCTGTATTTATCTATTAGGTTCAGATTCTCTAATATATTATTCAAAGTCTTTGTTTCTTTATTGATTTTCCATTGAGATGTTCTGTCTAATGGTGATAATGATGGATTAAAGTCCACTACTATCATTGTAAAGTCATCTATCCCTCCACTTAATTTTTTCTGTGTTTGCCTCATATATTTTTAGGTGCCCTGGTTAGGGGCATAAATGTTCATGATTGTTCTTTTTTTCTTGTAAGATTACCTGATTTACTAATTAATATATAGAGTCCACCTTTGTCTCTCACAATAGTATTGCAATTAAAATATATTTCTTCTGATATTAATATAGCTACTCCTGCCTTTTGGTTATTGTTTGCTTGTAAGATTGTTTTCCAGCCATTCACTTTCATTCTCCTTGAATCCTTGAGTCTAAGGTGGGTTCCTTGTAGACAGCATATAGATGGGTTGTGTTTCCTCATCCATTCTGCCAATATATGTCTCTTGACTAATGAGTTTATTCCATTAACATTCAGTGTTATTACCGTCAAGGAATTGACAGTTGTTTTTGTGTATGTCAGATATTGTTTTTATTTCTCTTTTTGTCTTTTTAATTATTCTCCTGTTTTTTCTTTCATTTTGCAGAACTTCCTTTATTATTTCTTGAAGAGCAGGTTTATTATTGGCATACTCTCTTAGTTTCTGCTTATCTGTGAATATTTTGAACTCTCCACGATTTTTGAATGCCAGCTTTGCTGGATAGAGTATTCTTGACTGGAATTTTTTTCTTTTAGTACCGTGACTATGTCATGCTACTGCTTTCTTGCCTTCATGGTTTCAGATGAGAAATCAACACTTAATCTTATTGAGCTTCCCTTGTGTGTGATGGTTCTCTTTTCTCTTGCTCCCTTCAGTATTTTCTCTTTGTCTTGAGCTTGGATAATTTGATACGTATATGTCTTGAGTAGACCTTTTGTGATTTATACTGTTTGGGGTGTGCTGTGCTTCCTGGACATGTATATTCACCTCCTTCTATATGTTTGGGAAGTTTTCAGCCATTAGTTCCTCCAACACCCCTTTTGTCCCTTTTCTCTTCTTTTGTCCTTCTGGGATGCCTATAAGGCATGTGCTTGTGTGTTTGTGTTGTCATTAAAATCCCTATTTTTTCTATCTTTTTATCTATCATTTCTACAATCTGTTTGATTTCAGATATACTCTCTTCCATATCCCTTATTCTTTCCACTGCCTGTTCAAATATGCTGTTATTTTTTGAGAGTGTGTTTTTTTAATTTCTTTGATTGTGTCATTCATCACCATCATGTCCATTATCTTTTTGTGTATGTTTACAATTACTTCAGTATGCACTCCAAGTGTTTTCTTAATATCCTTAATCTCTTCCTTTACTTCATTAAGTTGGTCCATGATATTCATTTGGACAGCTTTGATTAGTTGTTTGATGTTTTGCTCCTTTTCCTGGCTTTTAGTTTGTTCATTGGACTGGAGCATATCTTCTTGATTATTGGAATGGTTTTTAATTTTTTGTTATTTGATCATAATTTTATCTTGATGGGTTTGTTCAGTTGATTAGATTTTCCCTCTAGTCTTGGGTATTATTTAGTTGCTGTTTTTGTCTCTGTGTAAAGTTTTCTCCTTGATGCTTTATTCTTCTCATTCTATTTCCTTGTTGTTGTCTAAATTCCCTTGAAGGAAAAAGATTAGGTCCAGGGAAAGCAAAAGAGGTGAGAAAAGAAAAAGTATAATAGTAATATTAATAGTAAAAGTTAGCAGAAGAACTGTAGAAGACATAGGAGAATGAATATTAAACTCATGTAAGTTATGTAGAGTTGTAGGAATAAAAAAGTGGAGTACCTACAATGAAACGGGAAACTAAATATAGAGAAGAACGTATTATGAATTAAAAGACCAGTGTGATGAGGAGGGAAGAAAAGAGAGAAAAAAAAGGACAAAAACAGAGTTAATGAAAGTTAAGGGTCTGAGTGAGTGCACCTTATAGTCTCTCCTGCAAAGAAGCGGCTGGGCAGCACTGGAAAATCTTCAGGACCAGGCTATTTTGGGATTTTGCAGGGCAGAAGGTGTCTGGACATCAATTTGGTGGGATGGTGACAGAGAAGATTTGTGTAAAAGGTAGAATTGAGGCTCTCTTACACGGAGACAGGGGCTGCGTGCAGGACACTCCCCCCCTGGGGTGGGCAGCACGGCAGTGGTGATTCCTGGAGGCTCTGCAGTGCTGGGGAATTCATAAGCCCTGAGCAGGCTATTCAGGGACTTGCAGGGCAGGAGGTCTTAGGAAACCAATTTGGTGAGACAGAGACGGAGTTTTTGCGAGGTGTGGAATTTTGGATTTCTGACATGGAGGTCAGTGCTTCTGGCTAGAGCCCCACCCCCTAGGCCTGGCTGCAGATCTGCAGCAGTCCTTAAATTGGTCACAATAAAGATGTGCCCCCAGCAGGCTGTTTCGGGGACTTGCAGGGCAGGAGGTGTCCTGAAGTTGAATTGGTGACACAGCAAGAGAAGAGACGCTTGTGAGAGGGGGAATATTGGGTTTCTGACACAGAGGTCAGAGTTTGCGGATGTGACACCCCCCCCCCATAGGTTTGGCATCCAGCTGTGGGGATCCCTGAAGGCTGTGTTGCACTGGGGTGCTCTAAGGCTCCCTGTTAACCAGATTTGAGGTTGCTAGTCTGAGTCCCCTAAACCCTGGTGGCCCACACCCCAGAGGCTCACTCCTCTTGAGTCTGCAATATCACAGACTTCCAATCCCTGAATCCACCATGCCCTGAGGTCTATCTGAGGTCCTTGATTGTCCTAGCCCTCAACTTTTGCAGTTTGTTTTGTTTTGTTTTGTTGTTATTTTTTTCTATTTCCTTTTTCTCTTTTCTTTTTTATTGTCCTGGTTGCTAATATTGCATTATCTCCAAGTCTTTTCTCCCATTGTATCCCCCAAGGTCTTTTTTCATTTATTTAGGTTTTTTTTCCTTTTTCTTTCACTTCCTTCTTTTCTTTTTTTTTTTGCCTTTTTCCCTCCCTTTTTTTGCCCACCCCCTCTTTTCCTCTTTTTTTTTCCCTCTTTTTCTTCTTATTTTATTTTATCTTAATTATACAATAGGTACTACAGGGAACACCTCACATTTGCTGGGTTTCCTCATCCTCCATTACTTCGTTTCTGTGTGAATTGATTTGGCCACCTACATTATCCCTTTTCCCCCACATCTTGATATTCTCCATCATCTACTGTCTCTCCTATATACCACCTCCCTTTCTTTGGACCCAAATTGTCTAACTTTCAATTTCTAATACCTTTGTTTTGTTTTCTGTCTTTTATCCACTCTTGATAATATTGTCTTTCTTTTCTCTTTCCCTCTCTCATGAAAACACTGGCTTTTTAATTCATATCATATTCCTCCACTATTCAGTCGACTACCTCATTATAGGTACTCTACTTACTGCTATAACTCTACACAACTTACATGAGTATAATACCCATCCTCCCAGATCTCATATTGTTGCTCTGTTAATATTTATTACCAATACTACTTTACACATTTTCCTTTTTTACACAATTGCTTTCCCTGACCCTAATATTTTCCCTCAAAGTGAACTCAGTCAGCAACAAGAAATTAGAATAAGATGAACAAAGTGACAAAGAGAAGATATAACACTTATGCAAGAATGACAGCTAATTAATCCCCAAGACTAGACAAAGAAGCTAAGGAACTGATTAAACCCATCAAGATAAAATGATGACCAGACAGCAACAAAAATCTACAAACCAAACCAGTAATCAGGAAAACATGGCTGAATCCAATGAACAAACTAAAAACCAGGAAGGGAAGCAGAACTTCACACAAGTAATTAAAGAACTCAGAACATATATCAGAGACAAACTTAATGAGTAAAGGAAGAGTTTAACAATATGAAGAAAACACTTGGAGAGGAAATTGCAGACATACGCAAAAAGATAACAGATATGATGGGAATGAACACCACAGTTCAAGAAATCAAAAATACACTGGCAGCAAATAGCAGCAGATTAGAAGAGGCAGAGGAGAGAATTAGCGATGTGGAAGACAGTACATCAGAAATCAAACAGATAGTAGAATTGATCCATAAAAAGACAGAAAAAATCCAGCTAGGACTTAGGGACTTGAATGACAATGCAAAACACGCAAAGATATGTATTATAGGCATGCCAGAAGGAGAAGAGAAGGGAAGGGGGTCAGAAGGGGTATTGCAGGAAATAATGGTTGAAAACTTCCCAAATCTACTGAGAGAGACAGATGTACATATCCAAGAAGCACAATGCACCCCAAACATCATGAACCCCAACAGGCCCACCCCAAGACATATACTTGTCAAATTATCCAATGCTCAAGAGAAACAGAAAATTCTAAAAGCAGCAAGAGAAAAGAAAATCATTACATACAAGGGAGGCTCCATAAGAATAAGTGCTGATTTCTCATCTGAAACCATGGAGGCAAGAAGGCAGTGGTACGATATAGTCAAGGTACTAAGAGAAAAAAATTTCCAACCAAGAATACTCTACACAGCTAAACTAGCTTTCAAAAATGATGGAGAGTTCAAAATATTCACAGATAAACAGAAATTGAAAGAGTATACCAACAAGAAACCTCCCCTTCAAGAAATACTAAAGGGAGTTCTGCAGGAAGAAAGGAAAAAACAGGGCAGGCAGAGTTGGAGGAGAGTGTAAGAGCAACAAAAAAGACAAAAAGAGAAGAAAAAAAAAACAAAATATGACAAACACAAGTCCAATCAAAATATGGCTAACATAAATAATTCCTTGAAAGTAATAACACTGAATGTCAACAGATTAAAGTCACCTATCAAAAAATTCAGACTGGGACATTGGATAAGGAAATATGACCCATCTATATGCTGTCTACAAGAGACACATCTTAGACCCAGAGATTCATGGAGGCTGAAAGTGAATGGTTGGAAAACAATCTTACAAGCAAACAATAACCAAAAAAAGGCAGGAGTAGCTATATTAATATCAGACAAAATAGACTTTAAATGTGAAATAATTGTGAGAGACAAAGAAGGATACTACATATTAGTGAAAGGGACAATCTCTCAAGAAGAATGAACAATCATAAATATTTATGCTTGTAACAAGGGTGCCTTTAAATACATAAGGCAAATACTGGAAAAACTAAGTGAAAGAATAGATGCATCTACAATTATAGTGGGAGATTTTAATACACCACTATCAACTCTGGACAGAACATCTCAAAAGAGAATCACTAAAGAAACAAAATATTTGAACAGTATATTAGAGGAGCTGGATCTAATAGACATATACAGATCATTACACCCAAATACAGCAGGATATACATTTTTCTTAAGTGCACATGGATCATTCTTCAAGATAGACCATATGCTAGACCACAAAGAAAGGCTTAATGAATTCAGAAAGATCAAAATCATACAAAATAATATCTCTGACCACAGTAGAGTCAAGCTGGAGATTTGCAAGGGCCAGAGGCCCAGATTTCACACAAAGATATGGAAATTAAACAGCACACTTAGAAAAACAGTGGGTCAAAGAGGAAATCTCAAAAGAAATTAATAACTACCTTGAAATAAATCATAAACATAACACAACATACCAAAACTTATGGGATGCAGCATTTATAGCCATAAATTCATACATCAAAAAAGAAGAAAGAGCAAAAATTGAAGAACTAACTGCACATTTGGAGGACTTAGTAAAAAACAACAACAAAGTAATCCCACAGGAAGAAGGAAAGAAATAACAAAGATAAGAGCAGAACTAAATGAAATACAAAATAAGAAAGCAGTTGAAAAGATAAACAAGATCAAGAGCTGGTTTTTTGAGTAGATCAATAAAATTGACAAACCCTTAGCAAAACTAACAAAGAAAAAAACAGAGAAGATGCAAATACACCAAATAAGAAATGAGAAAGGAGATATCACCACTGACCCCACAGAAATAAAGACTATCATAAGAGGATACTTTGAAAAATGATATACCAACAATAATGACAATTCAGAGGAAACGGACAAATTTCTAGAAACACATAAGCAGCCTATATTGATGAAAGAAGAAATGGAAGCTCTCAACAAACCAATCACAAGTAAACAGATAAAATCAGTCATTAAAAACCTCCCAACTAAGAAGAGCCCAGGGCCAAATGCATTCACAGGTGAATTCTACAAAACATTCTGGAAAGAACTAACACCAATCCTACTGAAACTCTTCCAACAAATCAAAACAGAAGGAACATTGCCTAACTCATTCTATGATGCCAACATTACCCTAGTACCAAAGCCAAACAAAGACACCACAAGAAAGGAAAATTACAGACCAATTTCTCTAATGAACCTAGATGCAAAAATACTTAACAAAATACTTGCTAATCATATTCAACAACACATTAAAGGAATTATACACCATTACCAAATGGGATTCATTCCAGGTATGCAAGGATGGTTCAATATAAGAAAATCAATGTAAAACACCATGTAAACAGATTGAAGGAAAAACACCATATAAACAGATTGCATCTATAGATGCAGAAAAAGCATTTGACAAAATACAGCACACTTTCTTGATAAAAACACTCCAAAAGATCGGAATACAAGGAAATTTTTTGAACATGATAATGAATATATATGAAAAACCCACAACCAACATCATTTACAATGGAGAAATCCTAAAATCCTTCCCTCTAAAGTCAGGAACAAGACAAGGATACCCACTCTCTCCCTTCTACTTACCATTGTCTTAGAAGTACTTACTCAAGCACTGAGGCGAGAACCAGATGTAAAAGGCATTCAAATTGGAAAGGAAGAAGTCAAAATTTCATTATTTGCAGATAAAATGATCCTATACATAGAAAACCCTGAGAGGTCTACAACAAAGCTTGTAGAACTCATAAATGAGTTTAGTAAAGTCACAGGTTATAAGATCAATGCACAAAAATCAGTAGCATTTCTGTACACCAATAATGAGCAAGATCAGGAGGAAATCAAGAAACAAATACCATTCACAATAGTAAATTAAAAAATCAAATATTTAGGAACAAATTTAACTAAAGATGTTAAAAACTTATACACCAAGAACTACACAAGACTGTTCAAGGAAATCAAAGAAGACCTAAATAAAAGGAAGAATATTCCCTGTTCATGGATAGGAAGACTAAATATTATTAAGACGTCTATCCTACCAAAACTGATCTACACATTCAATGTAATCCCAATAAAAATCAACACAGCCTTCTTCAAGGAACTAGAAAAACTAACTATGAAATTTGTTTGGAAAGGAAAGAGACCCCGAATAGCCAAAGACATATTGAAAAAGAAAAACGAAATTGGAGGAATCACATTACCTGACTTCAAAACATACTACAAAGCTACAGTAGTGAAAACAGCATGGTACTGGCATAAGGAGAGACATACAGACCAATGGAATTGAATTGAAAGTTCTGATATAGAACCTCATATATATAGCCATATAATATTTGATAAAGCCACCAAACCCTCTCAACTGGGAGAGAATGGCCTATTCAACAAATGGTGCCTGGAGAACTGGATATCCGTATGTAGAAGAATGAAAGAGGATTACCACCTCACACCTTATACAAAGATCAACTCAAGATGGATCAAAGACCTAAATATAAGAGCCAAGACCACAAAGACTTTGGCAAGCAGTGTAGGGAAACATCTACAAGACCTTGTAATAGGAAATGGCTTCATGAACAACACACAAAAAGCACAAGCAGCAAAAGATCAAATAGATAAATGGGACTTCCTCAAAATTAAAGCCTTCTGAACCTCAAAGGAGTTTGTCAAGAAAGGAAAAAGGGAGCCTACACAATGGGAGAAAATATTTGGCAACCATATATCCAATAAGAGACATATAACTTGCATATATAAAGAACTCCTATATCTTGAAAATAAAAGATAAACAACCCATTTAAAAAATGGGAAAAAGATTTAAACATACACTTCTCCAAAGAAGAAATACAAATGGCTAAAAAACACATGAAAAAATGCTCCAAATCTCTAGCTATCAGGGAAATGCAAATCAAAACTACAATGAGATACCATCTTACCCCCATAAGATTGACAGCTATGAAAAAAACAGAAGAATACAAATGCTGGAGAGGATGTGAAGAAATGGGGACACTCATCCACTGCTGGTGGGAATGCAGAAGGATCCAACCATTTTGGAGGACAGTTTGGCAGTTTCTCAAAAAACTAACCATAGATTTGCCATATGACCCAGCAATTCTACTGCTGGGTATATACCCAGCAGAACTGAAAAAAGGACACAAAACAATACAAGCACACCAATGTTCATCCAGCATTGTTCACTATTGCCAAAAGTTGGAATCAACCCAAATGCCCATCGACAGATGAGTAGGTCAATAAAATGTATATACATACAATGGAATACTATTTGGCTTTAAGAACAAATACACTACAAACACACTTGATAACATGAATGAATCTTGAGAACCTTATGTTGAGTGAAGCAACCCAGGCATTGAAGGACAAATACTACATGACCTCAATGATATGAAATAAGTAAACCAAGCTACCTCAGAGAGCTAGTGCCTGGAAGATAGGCTTACAGGAAATCAGGGGATAGAGGAAGGATGTAAGCTGACATCTACATGGGTGAAATCTATGATAAGCTGGAGGTAAGTATATGTACAAGGAAGGGATAAAATGGGGACATAGGATTACCTTTGGGTGGGACTTTGCGGGCTTGAGGGGGGCTAGGGATGGGCGGATTGGTAATATTGCTCAAGAAATTGGGGGGAGGGTGGGGCAACTTACAAACATAGGAGATTGTCTGGTGTTGGTTGAGAGTATAATGCTGAGAAAACCTTTTCAAAATATAATTAGGAAAGTTACGTGTTTAAGATACTTAAAAGGGATAATCTGATATAGGACAGACTCCTAGGAGTGTGTGAATGCTCATTTTGTCAGAGTGGGTTGTACCATTGTGTAGAGAACCATATGGTGAGAGTGAAGGTATACCCACATTCTGGGGAGGACTGATGCCATCAAATAGAGGGAACTTTATCTCTCAAGAGAAAGGGTGGCTCCCAGGGCATTAGGGTAGTTGAGCAAGTCAAGCCCTCAACACTTTTGCAAGTATCTCTGAACATGGCTCCTCAAGAAATGAAGATTGACTGTCACTGTGGGCCCCAAGGGGAGGGGGAAATAGATATTGAATAGATGGAACAAACGTAACTGTGTGGGCAATAGAAGTGTTTCACAAGAGTACACAAGAATGGATATAAAACATGTAATATTACACCAAAAACATATAGGGGCCAACAGACTAATAATGTAAACCATAATGTAAAACATAGGATAACTAAAAATTTAGAAAATTGTATAGCCTAAAGTATAAACCACTATGTAAACACAAATATTACCTTGTTTGAAAGCTATTGTCTCAATATCTGTACATCAGTTTCAGTGAATATGGAATACGTTAAAAGATTATCACTGTGAAAGGGAAAAGGTTTTATATTGGATATGTGGGAGTACTGTATATTGTATATATGAATTACTGTGATCTATGGCTCTTGTGAAGAGAAGCTTAATAATTAGGAAAAAAGAAAAGAAAAAGATAGGATGTAGAATTTTTCCAAATCAATATGTATTCTATATCTAACCTTTAAACTCATCACTATATTCCATTTTACTATTAAGGGAACCTGGCATTATATTGGGTTTCACTTTCCAGGAAGTTTTGGATCACAGAGTGGTTCAACAATGGCAGCAGAGGAATACTGGTATGGGATGTTATTGACAGGGGACATATGTTTGACAGGGAGTTATACAGGGCATGTGTCCAGGGTGCATAGAAATGTTTGGATAGACTCATAGTGGAAACAATTAAAAACAGCAGCTGAGGGGGTGCTGGGTTCCTGGCCAGGGGGGCTCTGTTGTGGTCCCTAGGGGAGCAGTGGCAGTCCCCGAGGTGCAACGGCAAGGACCAGGAAGGAATGAGGGTCCAACAGTGAGCCCCTGATACTAATGACTATGCTTGTGAGCCTATACACCTGAAATAAGAACAAGGCCTAGAGCAGCACTGTGCCTAAGAATTCCCTCCTGACAGCCTCTGTGTTACTCAAATGTGGCTAGTCTCAAAGCCAAACTCAGCATGTAAATGCACTGCCTTCCCCTCAGCATGGGACATGACACCCGGGGAAGGTCCTCCCTGGCGCCGAGCGATCACTACCAAGTACCAGCTGATAATGTAACTAGAAAATGACCTTGAATTAAAGGCTCAACGCGGACCAGCAGAATATCCCTGTGTACATATAATAACAGGAGTTAAAAATGCTTTTTGACCTAAATTAAGGGGGAAATGGGAAGCACAAATGAGTTTATATGGCTATGAGTCTCTAAAAAAGAGTCTGGAGGTTGTCAGAAGGATTGCCCTTATGCACACTTGAGCAGAGTCTCAGAGACAGATAAAGTAGATACAACCCTAGGTATTGGTTCTTTTGAGGGCTAAAGAGACCCACAGGTTTTATGGTCATGGCAGATGGAATTCACTGCCATGTCAGTTGGCCCTTCTTTGGAGTTGGTGTTTCTGCATGATGGAGCTCGACTTAGATGTGATCTCTTTTCACAAGACTTTCCTGTTACTTTACTGGAATTGTAGTTGGTGCTGGGGTTTTAGATATATCTAGGGGATCTGAATCTCTGGACTGACAATATGATAGCCAGGCCCTGAGCCTCAACAGACTTCAGCTCCTACACTCTGGTTTATTGGACTTTCCCCACTCAGCTAACATGTGTTGAAGAATGTCAACCACCACACCATGGAGCCTAGAGTGCCTACAACTGGAAGCAGGAGGATTGCATCCAGTATCCATGTGGAATCTAAGCCCCCTCTTGACATAGATGTGGAATGGACACAACCAATCCAAGGTCCCCAGGAAGGAGGAATACAGTAAGGATTAGAGTGGACTTACTGATATTCTATTCATGAACTATTGTGGTTAGTAATCGAGAAAATGTGGCATTGGTGTGGAAAAAGTGGCCATGGTGGCTGCTGGGTGCGGGGAATGGGAGGAAGAGATGAGATGTGGAGGCATTTTTGGGACTTGGTGTTGTTGTCCTGGGTGGTGCTGCAGGCACAATTACTGGACATTGTAGATCCTCCCACGGCCCACTGGATGGAACGTGGGAGAGTACGGGCTATGATGTGGACCATTGACCATGAGGTGCAGCGATGCCCAGAGATGTACTCACCAAATGCAATGGATGTGTTGTGATGATGGGGGAGAGTGTTGCTTTGGGGGTGTGGTGGGGTGGGGGCAGTGGGGGTGAATGGGAACCTCATATTTTTTTTAATGTAATATTTTTAAAAAATGAATAAAAAATAAATAAAAGTTAGGAAACAGAATAGAAGTGCTAGAAATAAAAAGCCAGAAAAATTGGGGAGTAAACAAAAGAGGTGGAACATAAGAGCAACAACAGAGGGTGAACTATAGAGAGAAGTAGGATGGAAAAGAGATTGTTGGTAGCAAAACCAGTACACACAGAGAAAAGGAAATTGAGGAAGAGGAAACAGCAAACAAGAAACAAGCTGGCAGCACCTAATTTACAAAGGGGAGGGGAGAGGAAGTAAAGACAAGAAAATGAAATAACAGAGAAACCCACAAACAAGCAGTCAAACACTAAAAGTAAACAGACTTACCTCTTAAGCCTCTGTGGAGTTTATCAGGTTGTCAGTGTTTATCAATTACCCTGCAGCTTTCTCAAAGCATTTTTTGAAGGTTTTTTTTAGTGAGTAAATTAAGTAAAATTATATAACAAAAGTAACTTTTTTTTTTTTAGGTAAAGTAAGAGACTAAAGGGAAGCTAAGACAAGGATAGTTTCCACTGTCCTAAAGTGTCAGCTAGATGTTTAATATCCCAGTGGGTCACTGCTCTGAGAGAAGCCAGGGAGTGAAATAGAGACTCCTCTGCTGAGTCAAATGTTCCTGCTGGGTTGATTAGCTCTTCAATCCTGGGGCAGGATTGACCCTTGCAATTGGATAAACTGCTAATTAGGAATCTGTCATTATCCCCACCCCCTTTTTTTCTAACTGCTGGCAGTAGGAAGCAATAACTTTCCTGTGTGTTCCCTTTTGAAATTCAAATGCAACCCTGGTGAATTAACTGACCACAGAAAAAAATGACTCTCAGTCTCTGAGAAAGAGCACCCACTCCTTGCCTAAGAACCCTAAATATGCTCTTGGGAAGCTTATTAAACACTTCCTACTGTCCCCCTCCCTGAGGTAAGTTGCATATGACAATTGCCTGACTCCACCTTCTTCAGACCAATTTTCCCTATCCCAGGGACATTAGGTAAATAAGTTTGCCTCAGCAGATTCACTTCTCCCCTCTTCTTGATTTATCCACAAGCCAGCTGGTATGCTCCTCAAAGCTCAGAAAAGGGGGTCAAGACAATAGAACCCACACTCAGAGGATTCCTCTCCACTCTTCACCAGATCCCTCCCACTCTCAGAATTTGTCACTTCTAAGTAACTGACCAGCAAGTGTCAGGGAACACTGCAGCTTCCTGCCCTGCCACAGCTCCAGCCTCAAGCACCAGAAACTCATGGTTTTACCTTTAGCATTCACTCTTTTTGGTTTCTCCAGATCAATGCCGAGAAGCCTCCTGCTTTGTAGGTTATTAAAAAAGTTCACTCATGTAGGACTTTGCCCCCACTCAGCCATTTTTTGTAGGAGAGATGATATGGGTGCACTTATTCTGATGCCACCTTACCTCCCCTCTGCAAGTATTTTCTTGAGAATATTTGCATCAATATTCATTATTGAGATTAGTCTGTAAGTTACTTTTCTTGTAATATGTTTATCTTTTGTATTAGGTGATGTTATTTTCACTCAATGAATTATGTAATATGCCCTCCTCTTCAAATTTTTTAAGAGGTCCTGGGAACTGAACCTGGGACCCTGTACATGTGAAGCATGTGCTCCACCACTCTGCTATACCAACTCACTTTCTTTCATATTTTGAAAGAGCTTGAACCAGATTCATATTTTTCTTTTAGGAATGAGTTTTAGAATTTGCCTTTGAATCATTTTGGCCTTGGTCTTTTCTTTGTTAGGAGGTTTTTAATGAGTAATTCAATATCTTTGTGATTGGTCTGTTGAGGTCTTATCTTTCTTTTTATTTCTTCTTTATTCTTCTTTGTGTGTTTCTAGGAATTTGTCCATTCCATCTAAGTTGTCTAATTTGTTGGTACACATTTGTTCATAGCATCCTCTTATAATCCATTTTATTTCTGTGAGGTAGGTGTGATGACACCTTTCTTGCTCTGAATTATTTGCACCTTCTTACTTTTTCTTTGTTAGTTTTATTGGTTTGTTAATTTTATTAATCATCTCAGAAAACTAGATTTGTTTTAGTTTCATTTTCTTTATTATTTTTTGTTATCAGTTTCATTTATTTATGAAACTAATATTATGAAACTAATATTTATATTTCTTTACTTCTGCTTGCTTTGGGATTTGTTTGCTGTTCTCCTTCTAGTTTGTCCAGGTATGTAGTTAAGTCTTTGATTTTAGCATTAATTTTCTTTTCTTTTTTAACACTATTTTTAAAGAATTTTTAGAGAGAAGCCACATTTGAATAACAAGGATGTTTTCAGGAGTTAACTCTTAGGCAATATATATTATTAGGCTAAGTTTCAATTTTATAAGTATAAGCATTAATAGATGGTGTTACTTTTCTCATCATAAGGTCTTTGAGATTCATCTATGTTGTCACATATGTCAAGAGTTCATTTCTTCTTATAGCTGAGTAATATTCCATTGTGTATATATGCCACATTTTGTTTATCCATTGATCCATTTATGAACACTTGGGTTGTTTCATTATTTCCTCAACTTTGCACAGTTGTGAATATGCTGCAATGTACAAGAGTGTCCAATGTTTGTGTCCCTGATTTCAATTTCTCTGGGTATATTCCTAGTAGTGGGATTGCCAGGCCATATCATAATCCTATACTTAACTTTCTGAGGAACTGCCAAAACTACCTTTAACAGTGGCTGCACAAGTCTACATTACTGCGACGGCTTGCTCGGTCGGTAGAGGTGGGGTCTGGCTGCGGACGAGGGGTCGGTCCAGCTCTGGACGAGGGGTCGGTCCCGCTTGGGACGAGGGGTCGGTCCCACTTGGGACGAGGGATCGGTCTCACAAGGGGTTGCGCGGTTCGGCTGACGGGGTCGCCCGGAGAAGCAGGCGACGAAGGGGTCGCCCGGAGAAGCAGGCGACGAACTGGGGACAAGGGAGGCCAGGCCCTTGTCGGAGGCTCTCAGGACTGGAGGGCGCACGGCAGAAAAACTACCACGGAGACAAGGTAAACACGCAAGTCCACTTTATTGAGGGAGAGGCAACAGTTTTATAGGGGCTGGGGAAGGCTGATTGGTCGAAGCCACGCCCTGTTCTGATTGGTTGCCGGCGAAAGGTCAGTGGGCAGTACTGGACGGGGGAGGGGTGGTGGTTAGGGATTGGCTGTCGCTGTTGCTGGGGGAAGGGGCAGGGTTTAGGGATTGGTGGCTGCTGTTGCTGGGGTGGAGGGCAGACTGGATTTTTCCACCCACGCCTGGCTGTTGCTGCTGTCGGGGGAGGGGAAAGGGCAGACTGGATTTTTCCGCCCACGCCTGGCTGTTGCTGCTGTCGGGGGAGGGGGAAAGGGCAGACTGGAATTTTCCGCCCTGCGCCTGCGCAGGGAGAAAGAAGGCATCGTGCGGCGCTACCTGGGAGGAGGGGCGGCTGCGGAAGCATGGCTGCCGAGAAGGGGAGACCCGAGGACACTCTGCGCCCATGCCGAGCTCCCTTCGGGGGTGGCGGTGAGTCTGACCAGCCACCCTATTATGGGGGCAGCGGCTTGGCCTGCCGCGGCTGCTCCCCCGCCAGACCAGCAAAGCACACTTCAGCCCGAGGGGTGACCGCAACTACCTTTAACAGTGGCTGCACAAGTCTACATTACCACCAGCAGTGGATGAGTGTTCATGTTCATCCACATCCTCTCCAATGCTTGTAGTTATCTGTCCATTATGTAAGTGGTCTATCCTTACATTTTTGAGGTATAAAATTTCTTTATATGTGGTGAATATTATGCCCTATTACACAGGTCATTTCCAAGTATTTTCTCCCAATCAGTAGGCTGCCTTTTCCCTTTCTTGAAAACTCCTTAGAAGCAGGAAATTTTTCAGTTTTAAGGTGGTCCCGCTTATCTATTTTTTTCTATCATTCTTAGTCCTTTGGGTATAACATTTATGAAACTATTTCCCACTACCAGATCTTGTAAATGCTTCCATATTATCTTCCAGGATCTTTATGTCTTGGGTTTATATTTATGTCTTTGATCCATCTTGAGTCAATTTTTGTATACGGAATGAGAAAGTGATTCCCTTTCATTCTTTTGGATATTCTTTTCATTATTTCCTCAGCCAAAGTGGTGCTAATGCAAAGTACCAGAACTTTGTTGGCTTTTATAAAGGGCATTTATTTGAGGTAGAAGCTTACAGTCACAAGGCCATAAAGCAAAAGTTACTTCCCTCACCAAAGTCTGTTGCCATGTGTTGGAGCAAGATGACTACAAGTCTCTATAAGAGTTCAGCTTTCTTCTTCCTCCTAAGGCTCCAGGGTCCCAGCCCCTTCCATTTTCAGCTGTAGTTTAGAGAGGTCATCTCTCTTCCCATGGCTCATTTCTCTCCAGGCTCAGCTTTTCTGATCACTTCACAAGGCCAGCTGTTAACTATCAGGTGAATTGCTCATCTCTCTTCCTGAAGCCTCTGCCATGTCTCTTTCCTCATGTATCTGATTCTCTGTTTTCTTCTTCACTGTGTATTTACTTCAGAGGGCTCCAGCATAAAAACTCAACTTTCTCTTCTGCCTTGTTTTCTATGTGAGTCCCCACCCATCAGGGGATCAGGGATTCAACATCCTACTCATATGACCCAATCAAAGCCCTAATCATAATTTAATCGAGTAAAAGAGAATCCATTGAAGTTAATACAATCAAAAATGTCCAGAGGAACAGACCAGTTTACAAGCACATTACAATATTGATGTTTGGAATTCATAAACAGTATCAAACTATTATATTATGGATATCAAGTCCTCCAAGCACCATTTTTTGTTGAAGAGGTTATTCTGTCCCTGTTGAGTGGTCTTGGTGGCATTATCAGTTGGGCATACATACATAAATCTAAATCTGACTTCTCTATTTGGTTCCCTTTATCAGTATGTCTATCCTTGTGCCAATACCATGCGGTTTTGTCCACTGTGACTTTATAGTATGCTTCAAAGTCAGGTAGTGTGATTCCTCCTTTTTTTTTTTTTCTTTTGAAGATGTTTTTTGCTATTCTGGGCCACATGCCCTGAAAAGTAAATTTGATAATTGGCTTTTCCAGTTCAGTAAATAATGCTATTGAAACTTGCAATGGGATTGCATGAAATCCATTTTTCTTTTAATTTTGCTAGGATAGATAAAGATACTGAGTCTTTCAATCCATGAACATGGAACATCCTTCCATTTATTTAGGTCTGCTTTGATTTCCTTTACCATGATGTGTGATTTTCTGTGTACAAGTCCTTTACATACTTAGTTAAGTTTATTCCTAGATATTTGATTTTTTAGTTGCTATTGTAAATGAAATCTGTTTCTGATTTCCTCCACAGATTGCTCATTACTGGTGTACAGAAACCCTACTGATTTTTGCACATTGAGCTTATATCCCACCACTTTACTGAACTTGTTTATCAGCTCCAGAAATTTTGTTGTAGATTTTTCAGGAATTTTAAGGTATAGGATCAAGTCATCTGCAAATAGTGAAAGTTTCACTTCTTCCTGTCCAATTTGGATGCTTTTTCTTTTTCTTGCCTATGTGTCCAAGTAAACACTTCTAATAAAATGCCAATTAAAAGTGGTGACAGTGAGCATCCTTGTCTTCTTGTAGACCTTACAGAGAAAGTCCTTATCATTTCACTATTTGGTATGATGTCAGCTGTAGGTTTTTCATATATGCCTTTTATCATGTAGAGGAAGTTTCTATTAATCCTATCTTTAGTAGTGTTTTATCAAAAAAACAAAACAGTATTCTGTATTTTGTTGAATGCCTCTTCTGCATTTATAGAGATTGTCATGTGATTTTTCCCCTTCAATCTGTTTATATGGCATGTGTATGATATTAATTGATTTTCTTACATTAAATCATCCTTGCATACCAATGACAAAACCCAACCCTCTTGATTATGGTATATGTATTTCTCAGCCAAAGGGTTGTTGATGTAAAGGACCAGAAATGTGTTGACTTTTATAAAGGGTATTTTTGGGGGGTAAAACTTATATTCACAAGGTGGTTTCCTCACAAAAGCCTGTTGCTATGTGTTGGAGCAAGATGCCTGCTGGTCTCCATGAGGGTTCAGATTTCCTTTTCCTCCTAAGTCTCCATGGTCTCAGCTCACCCCAATCTCAGCTGTAGGCTAGCAGAATTCTTTTCTCTCTCCCTGTGGATCATTTTATTTCAAGGCTCTCCCAGCTGATCAGGGCTCTGTTCTCTTCAGCTGCAAAATATCAGCTCTCTCTTTGGGGTTCCAGTGTCCAAAATAAACTCTGTGTTCTCCTTCTCCATGTATTTAATTCACTGTCCTTGATTCAGCATTCTTGTGTATGGCCCACTGCTGTAGGCTAGCTGTAGGCAGGGACTCAAAAAAGGGCATAAAGTAGCCCTAATGGCATTGTCAATTAAAAGCCCTAATCTTGATTTAATAAAGTAAAAGTGAAACCTCTGAGTCTAATACAATATAATATGCCCAGAGAAACAGACCCATTTACAAACACAATTCAATATCTATTTTTGGAATTCATAAAAAATATCAAACTGAAACAGGGTGCAATTCAATTGATGTGCTGTTGGATTTGATTGGCAAGTAACTTGAAGATTTAAGCCTCTAAGTTCATTAGAGAAATTGTTCTATTATTTTTTTGTAGCATTTTTATGTGGCCTTGGAATGAGGATGATGTTGGCATTGTAGAATGAGTTAGGTAATGTTCCCTCCCCTTCTATTTTTTGAAAGAGTTTGAGCATGAAACATGTTCTTTCTGAAATGATTGGTAGACTCACCTGTGAAGTCATCTGCTCCTGGGCTTTTCTTGGTTGGAAGGCTTTTCATTACTAGTTCACTCTAATTAACTGTGATTGGTCTGTTGAGTTCTTGTATTTCTTGTTTCATCAATGTACGTGGCTTGTATGTTTCCAGAAATTTGTCTATTTCATCTAAATTTCCCATATTGTTGGACAAAGTGATTCTTATGATACTATTTATTTCTGTGGGTTCAGCGATGATAACCTTTCTCTCATTTGTGATTTTATGTGCATCTTCTCTTTTTTTCTGTTAGTCTAGCTAAGGGTTTGTCATGTTTATTCATCTTTACTGAACCTGTTTTTGCCTTTGTTAATTCCTCCTAGCATTTCTTTTATTCTCAATTTCATTTAATTCAGCTTTAATCTTATTATTTCCTTCTTTCTTCTTGCTTTGGGGTTAGTCTATTGTTATGTTTCTTGTTCCTCCAGTTGTGCAATTAGGTCCCTGTTTTTAGCTCTTTCTGCCTTTTAAATGTAGGGAATTTAGGGCTATGCATTTCCCTCTCAGTACTGATATAGCTGCATCTTATAAATTTTGAAATGTTGCATTCTCATTTGTTTCAAGGTAGTTACTGAATTCTCTAACAATTTCCTCCTCATCCTATTGACATTTTGAGCTTGCTATTTAACTTACACTTGTTTGTGCCTATTGCAGTTCTCCTTCCTTTATTGATTTGTAGCTTCATTCAGTTGTGGTCAGAGAAAGTGCTTCATATAATTTCTTTTTTCTAAATTCATTGAGACTTTGTGGCCTAGCAAGTGGTTTATCTTGGAGAATGATACTAGAGCACTCAAGAAGAATGTATATCCTGCTCCTTTGTATTACAATATTCTATAAAAGTCTCTTAAGTCTAGGTCTGCTAATGTAGTATTCAAGGTCTCTTTCTTTTTAAGGTTTTTTTGAGATGTTCTGTCTAAGGGTGATAACGGTATACTGAAGTGTTCCCACAATGATTGTTGAGGCATTTTTTACTCCCTTGAATTTTGCCAGTGTTTGCCTCATGTATTTGGTGCACCTTGTTAGGTGCATATTATTTATGATTTTTCTTTCTTCTTGGTAGATTGCCCCTTTTATTAATATATAATGTATTTTCTTTTCTCTTATAAGAGTTTTGAATTCAAAGTCTATTTTGTTTGATATTACTATAGTTATCTCAGCTCTTTTTTGTTACAATTTGCATGGAAAATCATTTTCCACCCTTTCACTTGCAAGCTATTTGTGTCTTTAGTTCTAAGGTGAGTCTCTTGTAGACAGCATATAATTGGATCATATTTGTTTATCCATTCTCCCAGTCTGTGCCTCTTACTTGGGGAGCTTAATCCATTAACATTAATGTTTTTATTGTAAAAACATTATTGACATCAAGTATTTTATCTTTAGGGGTTTATATGTCATATCTTTTGGTTTTTACCCTTTTTACCCCTTTAGTTACCCTTATTAATAATCTTCGTTTCTCCCCTGTCCTCCAAACCACTCTCTCCTATCTTTTCCTTTCAGTCTGTTGAACACTTTTTAATATTTCATGAAGGGCAGGACTCTTTTTTGACAAATTCTCTTAATTTTGGTTTATATTTGAGTGTTTTGATCTCTCCTTCATTACTGAAGGACAATTTTACTGGATATAGAATTCTTAGCTGACAGTTTTTCTCTTTCAGTACTTATATGTCAAACCATTGCCTTTCTTCCTCCATGGTTTCAGATGAGAAATAAGCACTTAATCTTATTGCATATCCCTTGAATTTGATGGGTTGCCTTTCACTTCCTGCTTTTAGTATTCTCTCTTTATATTTCATATTTTACAATCTGGTTAATATGTGTCTCTGAGAAGTTTTACTAGAATTTATTCTGTTTGGAGTGCATTTCCTGGATATGTACCTCTCTGAACCTCATAAGAGTTGGGAAAGTTTTCAGCCATTATTTTCTCAACCTCTCCTTCTGACCCTTTTCATTTCCCTTCTCTTTTCCTTCTGGGACAGCCATAATGTGTATGTTTGTGCATTACTTGCTGTTATTAAATTCCCTGAGATCCTGCTCAATTATTTCCATTTTTTTCTCTATTCTTCTGTGTGATTTTGGATGTTCTTCTACTTCACTAATACTTTCCTCTGCCTGTTCAATTCTGCAGTTGTGTGCACCTATTGCATTGTTATTTATTTTGTTGTCCTTCCTTACCATAAGGTCTGTTATTTTTCTATGTATGTTTACAATTCCTTCTGTATGCACACCCAGTGTCTTAATATCCTTTGTCTCTTCCTTCGTTTCCTTTTTGTTTTAGGAGATTTTAATGGACATCTTAAAAAGTTGTTCCAAATTATGTTTCCTCTGTCTTTTTACTTTGTTCTTTTTATTCTGCCACATCTTCCTTTTTCTTAGCATGGCTTGTCATTTTTTGCTGATGTGTAGGCATGTGTTTATTTTGATGAGTTTACTCTGTTAGTTTCTCTCTACTATTTTTTATTGTCATTGTTTGGATTTGTGTGAATTCTATTTTTTGATACTTTGTTGAAATTACTTTAAATTTTTAGTATTGCCTGTGTTTAACTGGTAAAAACCAGACCATGGACCCTGAAAGTGGCACAAAAAAAGCCATTTGGCCTCTCTTAGTCCCCATATCATTGATTCTTCCTGGATCTTGTACTGTGGTAACCTGGCTTCAGAATCTGAACACAGTTGATTCTTTTCTCCCTGTGTCTGCCTGCCCCTGCCTATGACAGTGATGCATCTCTCACAACCTACCCAGGCTCTTTCCCTTACTCCCAGCAAAGCCCACCTGGCTAGCATGTCCACATGCCCTGTGTGCCCACCACTTCCCAACATACCTGGAAAGGTGCCCCTCACTGGCCACTTAAGTGCTACTCACCCTGAGGCACTGCCACTTCCTTCTGTTTCTGGCAATTGCCCCCCCCTTGTCAGCCTCCTGTGCCCCACTGCCCCCACGGGCCCACTGGTTAACCCTGTACCCCAAAAGATCCCCTTCCTTGCACCAGGGTGCTGCTTTCCCCATGGCTATGGCAGTTCCCCCATGCCCAGTAAGTCCCCCATTCACCAGCCACCTGTATATCTTTCATCTTGTGCCCCACCTCTTCCCTTATGCACAGGAAGACTGCCTGTCTTCTTTCCACTTCTGGAGGGTAGCCAATTGAGTTTTGACAAGGATGCCAAGTCCACTCAATTGGGGAGAACATTCTCTTCAACAAATTGAGCTAGAAAAAAATGACTATATGCAAAAAAAGAATGTACCCCTTCCTTACACCATATACAAAAATTAACTCAAAATGGATCAAAGATGTAAATATAAGCACCAAAATTTAAAAAAAAATCCTAGAAAAAACTGTAAGGAAATATTTCAGGATCTTGTGTTTGGCAATGGTTTCTTAGACTTTACAACAAAAGCATGAGGAACAAAAGAGAAAACATATGTATATAAGTGAGACTTCAGGCAATAAAAGAAAAATATGTAAACATCATCAAAAATTTTTTTTAAAAATTATGTATCATGACTGTGAAAGGAAAGTGAAAAAACCTATGGAATGGGGAAAATATTTGGAAAGGACATGTATGATAATTGTTCATATCCACATTATAAAAGAAATCCTACAACTCCACAACAAATGACATCAACGTTTCTTCAAAAAATATATACAAATAGTCAATAAGCACATGAAAAGACAGTCAACATTTTTAGCCATTTGGAAAATGCAACTCAAAACCAACATGAGATATGATTTCATACTCACTAGAATGGCTACTATATAGCAAATGAAAAAATATATATTGTCAAAAATGTGGGAAAATTGGAGACCTGGTGTATTGTTTTTGATCTTGTAAAATGGTGCAGCCATTCTGGAAAAGAGTTTGATGTTTCCTCAGAAAGGTAAGTATAGAATTACTATATGACCCAGCAACACCACTCCTAGATATATACACAAAAGAATTGAAAACAAGGAATTGAACTGATATTTGCACAGCAATCTTTATAGCAGCATTATTCACAATTCCCAAATTGTGGAAACAACCCAAATACCCATCAATAAGCCTGATTATACAAACTGTAGCATATACATACAATGAGATTTTATTTAACTGTAAAAATAAATGAAGTTCTTCTATATTCTACAACACAGATCGACATTGAAGATATTATTTTGGAAGAAATAAACCAACCACAATTGACAAATATTTTATGATCCCACATATGCAAATTCAAAAAGTCAGAAATTAGCAATTAGAACACAGTTTACCAGGGGTATGGTTGGGGAGGGGAATTGAGAGCCGAGATGATGGATATGCTTTGGAAATTGTCGGTGGTGATGGAGTACATTATGAATGTGTTCATCACCACCAAACTGTACACTTAAAATTTATTGAAATGATTAATTTGGTAATAGATATATAAACAAAATTTAAAGAAAATTAGAATGTTCAACAGAAGCAGTAAATCTTAATTTTTGGGCTATAGTTTATTATATAATTGCAATAATATCAGTTTAACAATTGTTAAAAATGTACCACATTAATGCAAATTATTAGTAACAGGAAAAGCTGTTTATGTAAATTTAGGGTGGTATGTGAGCTCTGTTCTTTCACTATGATTTTTCTGTAAATCCACAACTGTTCTAATAAAAAGTTTGTAAACACCTAATTAGTGAACTCAGAGAAATGTATGAAGAATCTATATAAGGAGTCCAAAGAGACTGAATTAAGAATGTTAATGCCTGGAAATGTGAAAGAAAAAAAGAATCTGTGCAAATATTGTTAGAATATTAATTGAATAGATTTGAAAGGATGCTCAAAGCATTCAAAGAAATATCAAATACCTAGAAACAACTAACAAAAATATTAAATGTAATTTTAAATGAAACAATTGAAAATATTATGAAATACATACATAGGAAAATAATATGAAATATATGCAATATATATATTATACTAAATCTATACAAGACCTCGTGTATAAAACTATAACTTTAATTGAGAGTTATTAGAGAAGAATTAAATTAACAAAGAAATTGACCATATTTATGGATTGGAAGACTCAATATTATAAAGATATAAATTATATTACTTTAAAAATGATACAAGAATAATAATCTCAGCAAATCAATTTAATATTTGACATGTAGATCCAAAAATCCATATGAAAGCAAATAATCTAAGTAATTATAGGAAGAAAATGTTACATGATTTTAATTAACACATGAAATCTTGCTATCAAGTAATACTAATTAAACATTGTTCCACAGGGACAAAAGTAGACTAGTAAACAGTGCAATAGAATAAAAGGTACATATAAGAAGACTCAAGTAATTAAAGATGCAGCTCTCTTAAGAATAGGAATATTATATATATTTTAGTAAATGATGCCAGGAAAATTGGATAAAAAATATTTGAAAATTCAAATCATATTCATATTTCCCACCTGTCCCAAATCAACTCTAAGTAGATTGATGAATAAAGTGTGAAAAACAATATTATAACATTTTGGAAGAAATCTTCAGAACATTAAAGTGGGAAAGAATTACAGAAGGAAGAAGAGGAGGAGAAGGAGGAGAAGGAGGAAAAATATATAGAAACACAACTGGAAATTTTTTGTGAATTTGGTTGCATTAAGATGAAGAATTTTTGTTGTAGATGCAAAACAAGAGCACAGAAACCTACTCCATAAATTGAGTGAAAATAAATATCACTTACAAGACCTAAAAAATGATCTCAAAAAAGAAGCACAAATATCTCATTTACACCTAACAACATTTATAATGAAGGAAAATACAAAGTATAACTACAATGAGGTAATACAACAAATTCAATAGATTGCAAAAAAAAATCTGGAAACACCAATTGTTGAGGATGTGGAGCAAAGGAACTGCTCTTAGATTATTGGTGAGTGTGTATAAGGTGGAACAGAAGTTTTGCAAAACTGTTTATTATCTTTTAGTCAGCTATGACCTTGTTAGGTTGCAGTCACCAATAAGTCTTAATTCCTGATGCTGAAAGGAACAAAGTTAACTTTTGACTTATGACATGTCCCATGTGTGTTGACTCTGACTTTCTATGCACCATTCACATTCTTTGTCCAGGCTGACAGAGCAGCTTGTATATGGGATGGTACTGGTTCTTGTGGCAGAATGAGAAGTTATTGTAAAAATGTACACATGCAGCCTAGTCTGGCAGTAATGAATTAGGACATTATATAATAATCCACTCTTACAAGGGCACTGCAGAGAGGGGCATCTCAAAGGACACTGATATTTTGAATAATGATCCAAACTAGGCTTATAATTTTAAATTTCAGATACACATGATATGACACTGCACTTCCAGTAAGGAGAGTGGCTACCTTCACAGTGGAATAAAATGTGAGATAAAGGAGATAAACACAGAAAATCTCTAGGATTTTGAAGTGGTTACATTAGGATTATTTTCAAAATTATGGGTTCAACTCTTAAGTGTGATTTGGAATAGAATACATTCTTATTTTCTGATTAGCAGTGTAAAGCCCAAATCGCCTGTAAAATATGGATTAAAAATTTAGTATTAATCTTTGTCTAACAAAGTCACCAAGTTTACAATAATATTTATTCATTTATTTGAGGTAACTATAAAAAGCTTGAATTACATTTGTCTCTGATTTCTGAAATATATTGATTCTAATTTCATCAATATTTGTTCATTCTGAGTCGTCCAACCCCCAGTTAAAATAAGTGTTTTTTTCATGCCTGACCATAGACAATTACAAAAGCTTTACCTGACAGTCCACAGAAGTGAAGCTGCCCTCACCGTAGCAGAAGTCACCCAGGCAGTGTGTTATAGTCTCTGAAGGAAGTTGTGGTCAAGGACTCAGGGCCCCTCACCATCCTTGCTCTTGAGCACAGCTGCCTTCCCATCCCAGGTGCCTCCACTAGGAGCCTCTGACCAGGGGCTCCAAACCCAGGCTTTCCTCAGGTGCCTCACTGAGAAATCCTAATTGGAGGGAGGTGGGGGAGACCTTGAGGGCACCCTCTTCTTCTCAGTACTCAGTATATTAAACTCCTAGTTCCTGGATCCATACAACCACAGAAGCCTTTTGTCAGATGCTCCCTCAGCAGTGAGTTGATCCCCATGTCTGTGCTGATCCATCTGTCCCTCCCGCAGGGACACCTTTCCACAGCACAATGAGACAGGGTTCAGTCCACGTCTTTCCTGTTTCCCTCCTGCTTATACTATCACAGTAAATAACTAAAGGCCACTCTTGTTACTACCATTTTGGCTTTGAGTATTCAAATCAGTTACATTTGATACCTGTCAGCTGACCTCAGCTCTTAATAAAAATAGCATAGGTGGCTGGGTAAACAATTAAGCATGGTTTCTGTTCTGGAAAACCAGAAGTTTCTGTGGGGCACGTATGGGAGGAGGTGGTGGACTCCATGAAGCCCTCTCAAGGAATGCTTAGTAGAAAGCAGTGACAGAAATTGGGATTTTGAATGAGAATAAACATAAATAAATCACTTTTAAGTGTTCACAAGTATGCTGAGACATTAAATGAGAAAGTGTGATATTTTAAGATGTCTAATTAATACATTCAAAGAGATTAATGCATCTGCATTGTTCTATGATAAATATATACTACAGACTAAAGAGAGAAAAAGAACTAAGGGATATTATATATAAGACATGTATAGAATTTCTTTAATAAGTTCATTTCATATATTTGAAGAAACCTTGAAGAATATTACTCATAATATATATTTATAATAAAATATGTTGAAAGTATGGACAGAATAAATGATCATACAATTCCTGAGATAAAAATGAAATTGGTGATTAAATATTATATAAATAAAACCCATAGAAAAATTTTCAGGAATAGAATACTTAAGTGTTCTGATTAAGATAGCATACTACATGCCAGGCACATCAATTAAAATGCACATTTAGAAATATTGAATATCAAGAAACTCATAAAATAAAATAACATATAATATCAAGAATGAAAGAAGAAGAATCTGAAGACTTAGATTTTTACCAGGAACCACTGAGAAATAGAATTCAATGGATCTAAAAAGTCAAATATCTGGAGGGAATTAATTTTGGGGGAAATTATACATGTGAATATAAACAAATATAAATAAGACTGCTGAGATATAAAGACATATTCACACATGTAATGATTTAAAAGGGCATAGCTAATCTTTGTAAGGTTCTTACTTGAATATAAAATCAGTCAGTGATGCCTTTACCCAGAAAACAACCAGAAAGAAGAAATGCAGGTAGGAACAACTAAATTTTAGGAAGGAAAATTATGGTTCCCTCAATTGTCAAAATATTGAAAATATAACTATATATTTCAGACACTGGATGAATATGAGCAAAGTTCAGAATTTTCCTAGGATTATTACTTCTTGCTTCTATATCAAATAATCCATACTGAGCCATAATGAGACTTTGTAAATTGTACAACTTGTAGTTGAAAAATAAATGAGCCTAAGTTTCTACAAAGTACAAATTTTCTACATAGGCTCTTGGGAGTTAAAAAGGAAGCCATCATAACAGGGAGGTGAAGATTGGTCAACCAACACACCTGGGAACCAAGAGTGCCTACAACTTCAAGTAGGAGAATCACATCCATCAACCAAGTGGGATCTAAGCCCCCTCTCAATGTAGAAGTGGAGTGGACTTCACCAACCCAGGGTCCACAGGATGTAGGAATAAAATATGGATCAGGGTGAACTTAGTTGTATTCTACTATAGAACTATTGTGACTAGTAATGGAAGAAACTGTAGCATTGATCCAGAGAATGTGGCCATGGTAGTTGCTGAGGGCAGGGAGAGGGAAGCGATGAGATGTGGGGGCATTTTTGGGACTTCGAGTTGTCCTAAGTGATATTGCAGGGACAGATGCTGGACATTACATACCCTGCCATAACCCACTGAGTGGACTGGGGGAGAGTGTAAACTACAATGTAAACTACAATCCATGCAGTGCAGCAGTGTTCCAAAAGGTATTCACTAAATGCAACGAATGTGCCACAATGATGAAAGAGGTTGTTAAAGTGGGAAGAGTGGGGGGTTGGGGGTGGGGTTAAGAGAACCTCTTATATTTTAATGTAACATTTTTGTGATCTGTGTACTTATAAAAAGACAATTTAATTAAAAATTTTTTTAATAAAAAAGGAAGCCATCAAAGAATTAAATTTTAAGATATATATAGTATAATATATTTTTAGGCTGTCAGAATCCTGGCTAAGCCTTTAGGAATCAGAAAAATGAAACTCTTTCCATCTTGAGAGTATGACTTTTATATCTTACTTTTGGGAAGTGAATCACATAATACTAGCAAGACTGGTGTTCTGCAGGCAACTATGGTACCATTTATTGCTATATCTATTCCATTTTATAACTAGTGAATCCTGTTTTACTTCATGCAGAAGCTTGAATGAAACAAGAGTAACATACATCTTTTACACAGAGATAAATAAAACCTATTACTTGCAAATTACTGTGTTAAAGGGCAGAGTTTTTATATGATTCCTTTTGAATGAAGCAAACAAATCTCAAGTATTCAAAAAATTAACAAGTCTCTGTCCTATACCTATGTCGAGTCCTCTAATCCATAGTTGTTTCTTAGTTCCAATCACTGTATACTTTGAGCAGACAGATGCATATGAATGAATCAAGGAGAGCAATTTACAAAGGATGTTTCTCTAAACAAAAACACTCAATGTTTTCTTCCAGGGTGCCATATCCAGTGCCATGGAAATACATAAAAACCATCAGCACCTGTTTAGGCATTGATATGGAAGGCATGGTCTTTTTCTTATGATACTATACATTGATTTTTGCTCTAAACCATCATAACTTTCCAAAACATTTTTGGAATTTGGAAGTCTTTTCAAGAAGAATGTATGAATTACACAAATATATAATTGAGAATGAAAAATTATGACAGGGTTTTTTAGCTTACTGTCACATGTTAATGACAAGATAGGTACAGGTCAGATGGCTTTAGAATTTCATAGGGAAAGATTCAAATTTAAATATATATATAAAATATAAATTAAACTACTTTGACATTGTATTTTTAAGTTTTTTTTTTATTATTATTTTTTTTAACCAAAGAAAGCCCTCTTTGGAAGCTCAAAATATCTGTGGAACATTCTCCTGATAGCAGTGTTAATCTCTCTGTTCCTGATATCATAGATGAGAGGGTTTATAACTGGGGGTACCATGGGGTAGAACATGCCTGTGAACAGATTGCTAAGAAGCTTTATCTGCATTGGGACCTAAGGCAGCAATAATTCCAGAAATTGTAAATATAAGTAGAACTGCCAACTGTGGAGTGCAGGTGGATAAGACTTTATTACAGGCTTCCATGGAATTCATGCTAAACACTATTGAAAATATATTAATGTATCATATAAACAATAAGGCAGAACATAATACACTTATAGCTACACTTATAACTATGATAATGAACTCAGAAAACTGAACATCTGAAGATGAGATCCTCAAAATTTGAGGCACATGACAGAAATATTGATAGTTCACATCTGACCCTGTGAAGGGAAATCTGAATATAGAGCCTGTGTGGATAGAAGAATACACCAAACCACTTGCCCACGAGCCACCAGGTGCCTGTGGGCACAGATGTGGGGTGATGGTGAGTCCATAGTGCAGAGGGTGGCAAATGGCCACATAGCGATCATAGGACATCACCACAAGGAAGGCCAATTCTGTGGATCCAAAGAGAAGAAACAGGGAAATCTGAGCACCACATGCTAGGAGAGAAATTAATGCACTGCCTGCCAGAGAATTCACAATGAATTTGGGAACAGTAACTGAAATGCAGCAAAGATCTATGAGGGATGAATTTGCTGTAAAGAAATACAGTTGAGAGTGTAAATGTGGATCAGTCACAATAACAGTAATAGTTACAAGATTCCCAGTCAATGCTCCCAGATAAATCACTAAAAATGGCAAACCTTGCACAACTTACAGCTCCCGGGAGCTTGAGATATCCATGAGGACAAATTCTGTGAAGATGGTGAGTTTGCTAATGTGTACTTTATATGCTGCAGTCAACCTGGGAGGGAAAGTACAAAATTATAAGATAACACTGAAGAGCAAAATGTAACCAATCCACAATGTCAGCAAATAATTAAGCAAACATTGTCATCAAGGTGAGTCTTCTAACCTAGAAATCAGAATATAGGAAATCAAGAAATGGCAGGCTTTAAAAATCAAATACACAAGTTTCTTTTTTCATTTTCTACCCCAAATCTGCTGAACTATAGTAACAACAACACTCATGATATAATAAAATCTAAGCAGGTTTAAATATTTCCTAGGAGATTTAAAGTTGAACAATCTTTAATCATTAAGCCACATTTACACTATTTCTTAAAATATACCTAAAACCAACCTTGAGTATATTCTGTGATTATATTCTTATTTTCTACAATATCAAATATTAAAGCAGACATGTCCTGTGACAAAGTTTATATATAGACCGGAGGATTCTACATACTGTTACTACATAGCTGTTACTGAATCTTCTTCGTGTACCAGGGAACAGGGATGTCTTTATCTCCCCATCTATGGCAATATGACATAGAAATTTTTTCTGTAACAAAATGAATGAATAGTTCTGAGGATCAGCTGAGATTTTATTCCAATTGAGACAAATTATTATTCGTCAACATTCTTTAATTTTAGATGCTTTATAGGAAATGTAGATGAATTCTTTCATTCCTTCTTTGTGACAGTGTCCATAAAATTGTATTTGATTTAGATGGGAGTGTAAATCTTGAGTTACCTTGTCATCACTCTAGTTAACTTCCTCACCTGCACAGAGAATCTAAGCATTCCAGCTAACAATCCTTCTAAACATAGCATCCTTTCAACATCTAGCACGAATTCCAATATTTAGTGAAGGGTTCACATTCTGTCCAAGTCTCTTTCCTATATGATTTTCTAGGTTGCAGAAATCTTCTCATTCATAAATAATTATGCTAACTATAATGTATTAAATTGTGCTTGTCTTGAAGCAGTTCAAAGCATAAAGAAATCTTATTTCTGCATTATATTTTATTGCTAAAACTAGTTATGTTGAAGTAGAATTTTAGTACTATTTGATTTTCACTTGTCAGAATCCTAGATTTATGGAATTATAATTATACATATTAAGAATTTCTTTTTTTAAAAATTTATTTATTTTTTTATTGACTTTGTAATAATATTACATTAAAAATATATATGTGAGGTCCCATTCAACCCACCCCCCCAGCAACACTCATTCCCATCATCATGACACATCCATTGGATTTGGTAAGTACATCTTTGGGCACCTCTGCACCTCATAGTCAATGGTCCACATCATGGCCCATACTCTCCTCCATTCCATCCAGTGGGCCCTGTGAGGATTTACAATGTCCGGTGATTGCCTCTGAAGCACCATCCAGGGCAGCTCCATGTCCCAAAGACGCCTCCACCTCTCATCTCTTCCTGCCTTTCCCCATACCCATCAGCCACCATGTCCACTTTTCCCAATCCAATGCCACCTCTTCTATGTGGATATTGGATTGGTTGTGTCCATTGCACCTCTATGTCAAGAGGAGGCTCAGATTCCACATGGATGCTGGATGCAATCCTCCCACTTTCAGTTGTAATCACTCTAGGCTCCATGGTGTGGTGGTTGTCCTTCTTCAACTCCATCTTAGCTGAGTGTGGTAAGTCCAATAAATCAGATTGTAGGTGCTGGAGTCTGTTGAGGCTCAGGACCTGGCTATCACATTGTCAGTCTTTTTAAGATTTATTTATTTATTTATTTCTCTCCCCTTCCCCCCCACCCCAGTTGTCTGTTCTCTGTGTCCATTTGCTGCATTTTCTTTGTCTGCTTCTGTTGTTATCAGTGGCACCGGGAATCCGTGTTTCTTTTTGTTGTGTCATCTTTTTGTGTCAGCCCTCCGTGTGGGCAGCGCCATTCCTGGGCAGGCTGCACTTTCTTTTGCGCTGGGTGGCTCTCCTTACGGGGTGCACTCCTTGCACGTGGGGCTCCCCTATGCGGGGGACACCTCTGCGTGGCAGGGCACTCCTTGCGCACATCAGTACTGCGCATGGGCCAGCTCCACACGGGTCAAGGAGGCCGGGGGTTTGACCTGTGGACCTCCCATATGGTAGGTGGACGCCCTAACCACTGGGCCAAGTCCGCCACCTCAAGAGTTTCTTTTATTGATATTTTCCTTATATAAAATGCCTTGTCTTTTCAGATACATTTTTCAGTTTTTGTGACCTTTTTTACATATAGTAATAAAATTGTTGCTTTATTTACATTAGTTTTATCCAGATGAATTTCTAGTTTATTGCAAAATATTTTGTGCAAATTGTTTTCTATAATGTCCTTTATTTTATGTATTTCCTTCTAATATTCTAAATTTCTAAACTAAAGAATTTATGTTAAGCAGATAACCTATTAGCTACGAAAACATTACTCACTTGTTAAGGTGAATACAAATGACCTATGGTGCATGTTACTGAATTAACCCAGATGCACACCTTGTTTTTTTAATATTTTTAAGTGTTTGGTTTATCAGAATCATGCATTAGGCCTTGATCATTAAAGTCTCCCTCCTATCTTCCATCTCTTTAGACTGCATCTTTCTCCTCGGTCTATAGGAATTATCGTGTTTAATTATACACACCTTCTCCTTCAAAATGTGCCAGATGGTCAAATGAATAGTTACAGCCACACAGAGAGTTCAGGGTTTATCCTCTATACCTTAATACCTCAGGGATCTTTAGGAAGCATTTACATCTCAATTTTAAAATGTGGACAATAGCATGAGTGGGATTGCTAATTTCTTGTCTATTTTCAAAAAGATGATATATAGTTACATATTAAAATGATCAGCATACAGTATGACCACTTTATAATATACAGCAAATAAATATCAGAAATTGCTCATTGTAAAACTACACTGGAAATCTACATTTCCATTGATGTTTTAATATTGATTTTTATTTATTTTTATAGATTTCCATGAAATGCTACCATAACTCTTTTTTGCCTGTAAATTTCTTAGCTCTACTTTTAAATCTGGCTCAAGAAATATCTCATATTTGTTGCTTCTGCTATTTCAATATCAAGGGAATTTTGGTATCCATGTATTTCCAATATATTGAGTCAGACTGTATATTCACAGACAGGTTTTCAGAAACCATATTAAAAAATAACAAAGTTAACAATGAATCAGAAAAATCCAATCTACCTTATGAGCAAAAGTGTGTCAGAGGGGGAGAAATAATTAAGTGTGCCAGTTATCTTGATGCATGACAGTTTGTATCAGAGAATTATTAATTGGTGATATCAAAGAAATAAATCAAATATAATATACAAATATATCTGAAAAGTGAGAGATTTTCATCTTTTACATGAATATATCTTTGCAATATTTAAAAGATGGCCAATATCCATGATCCTGCCTCTTCTTTCACTGAATAAAATTATGGAATCCCTTAGCAGGTAGATACCCATTTAACAACCATTCTGTTTCTTTATATACAAGCTTTTTCTTTTGTAAGGACACTTATGGGTCATACCTCCCATGAGGCCTACTTAACTAATAACCTCAATGTCAGGAGAACCAGCTTTCCTTCAACTTCTGCTTGGTAAGAATTCTTTCTCTATACCCTTGAGATAAATTAAACCTGTAGTGGTGTTTCTTTGAAATAAAATTAGTAAATATTTTTTTTGGTTAAATTTAACAATCTATTCATTTGTTTCCAAATTCACAGGCAAATCAATATGTTTTCAATTTTGTATCAGAATATAAATGTCATTTTTTCTCATATAGAAAATACATAAAATCTTGTTAGCCATAAAAAAATCATTTTCTAACAACTGAATACTAACATTATGGCATTAAGGAATATCCTATGTGGAAAATAACTGAAAAAATAAAAATAAATTTTGACCAGCTACTAAACTTAAGAAATGAAATACTCTAAAATTGATTTTAAAAGGAAAATATGTATAAAAAAATAATAAAGTGGTTGAGGTGCAGAGTGGGACTCACTCACCAAATGTTTCTTGCAGTCTTCACACATAGGCTGTGATCGCTAAAGTTAGGTTTCCTTCAGAATGCAAATTATTACCCCTAAGAAGACTTTCTTAAGGATGGAGTCAATAATTATTGCTCTGAATTTTTTTTATTAATAATTGGCAATCTGGAGAGAAGTATAATATGTGAGAGGCTAAGTAACTCTGTGGAAAATCTTGGAAATGAAGACTCAAAACAGATGTCTCTCTCTATCTCTATAGTTTATCACCAGAGTTATAAAAGCCAGGTTGAAGTTTGGTGAGTAGTAATTAGAAACCAAATCTATAGAAGAAGAAATCCCTCTTTACGTTTTTACACTTTCTTTAATTTCTGAATTAATAGAACTGAACTGGATTCTCATATTGGCTTTTTCATTTAAACCATTGCAATATTTTCTTTGTTGAAAAAGATGGAGAAAATAAGGGCTCACACAAATATATGGTTACAAAATTGAAGGAGTATATTCATACACTTTCAGAAAATTGTCATATTCTTCTGATGCTACACCAAAAGTCAGCATATGGTGGTTTCTTAAAGATGCTTGCAATTTTTAATCTGTGATATTAACAATTTTTCATACTCTGTAATACTTAAATTCATTGCTCTGTTAAGGCATTTTGAGTATATCTTCTACTCATGCAGGATTTCATAACATCATGACGTTTCAGTTGTAAAATATCACATAGTGATACAGAATTCCAAATACCATGTATTTTGCTATATATTACCAAAATAATTCACAGTTATTAAAATTGAAAGGAACGAAAGCAGTCATATGATATATGTCCCATGAGAGCTTTAATTTTTAGATTGAGCTAACAAAGGATACTTTAGTTTTAACTATATAATCTCATTCCTGTAAATTCTTGCATGGAGCTGTGCATCATTACTTATTCATGAAAAGTGTATTTAGTCACAAAGTAGCTTCCTGTTTTCCACTCCCTAGCAATTTCCTGTTTCTCACTCCCTAACAAGCTCCTGTTTTTCTTCTCCCCCTAAGAAAATATACACTGGATGGAGAAGCCTGAGACCAAGGGCACTTTAATGAACAGAACCACAGTGGGCAAAAAAAGTGGCTATGAATTCACTTTTCCCTCCTCTGATGCCCACATTGCAGACCCCAGTTTGCAAGTGGACTCAGCCAGTAGCCCCTGTCCCCACCTCTCTTTGTCTAATTCTTACAAACACCATTGCCTCTTTTGTTCAGGGAGGCAGATTTGAGACTTGCTCTCCTGACCTCTGCTGACTTCCTAAACATTTTCACTTATGTGTCAAGTGAAGGGTGGATTTCAGTTCTCTGCACTGGGCAAGGACTCAGAGAAGCCACAGGAATCCCTTCAATATCAACATCAATCTTATCATTAAGTTCATTACATTTGGGGAAACTTGCATGCCCATGTGGAGGACACAAGTTCTCTAAAAGTCTAAATTCCTTTGAAACTCAAATTTTATTGGCAGTATTTTTGTTAATTGTTTCTATAACATTCTTTTCCTAATAGGCCTTCTAAGCAGGAAGCATATTTTGCTGTAGGCTGTCTTTTACTAATAACCCATATTTAATTAGTGACATTTGTAATTTGTTCCATTCTTTTTTATTCTTGATACATCAAGGAAGGAGGTAATCTACTTAGTTGATTATTTCAAAGAAAATCCTTTGCTTTTGTCACCTTTTCTTTGTCTTTTCTCCTTATATAACATCAATTTGGACACTCTTAATTTTTAAAATTATTTTCTTCTTTTTTACTTTATGGAGCTTCACTTTGTTTTTCTCTTCCTGGATTTATGAGAGGTAATTGTAGGTCATTGCTTTCAGACATTCTCTTATTTAAGAATAAGCACTAACATATATAAATTTCTCTGTAGGGATTTCCTTAATTTTATTTCACATCTTTGGTATATTTTATTTTACTATCATTCCATGAAAAAAAATATAAATATTTCACATTTTTCTTCTATTTTTGACCCAAAATTTGGTAAATTTATGTTATTAAATTTCCAATTATTTTGTTGTTTTTGATGTCTAATTTAATGCCATTGTGGTTAGAGAATATAATGCAAAATTAAGTCTTTAATTCATGGATACTTGTTTAATGGCTCAGTATGTGTTCCACCTTGGTATATTTTCAAGGGAAATGCTAAGGAAAACCATAATTGTATGGTAATACACAACTCCAGAATTTATAAATTAATAATCAGACCAATATCACATGATTGTGATATTGCTTAATATAACATCTTATGCATTTTTTTGGTATTTAAGATCCTACAATAATTCAAAAAAAGTTGAGAAATTTCTCATAAAATTATGTACTCAAAATTACTGGATGAATACATCCAAAAGAAAATTATACAAGATTTTTATAGTTATTAGGTTCATATTAACTAAAATGTGCAAGTTGTGCAGATGTGCATCAGAGAAAAACAGAAAAATAATGGTTTACTTATGCAACAGAATAATACAAAAAATTTTAAAGTAATAGACAACTAACAAACCAACACTATCGATGTATTTGAAAAGTATTATTTTGAGTTTTCAAAAAAAGCACATTGCACCAAAAAGTGGTGATAGCATGATGTAATTTATATAGTTTTATGGCAGGAAAAATTAAACAAATATAAAATAAATAAATTGTGGACCAGTTGTTGCCCCTGAATAAGGGGAAATTTTTTGAGGATTAACCAGAAAGGAGAGAGGAAACTCACTGCAATGCTGGTAAAAATGCTCTATTTTATAGGGGTTTGGTTTATAGTGGAGATTTTTGGGTCAGGTTTAAATGAAAGAATTTACAATGCATGCATTTGTTGTAGAATTTGCCTAAAATAATAAGAACCATACTAAATAATTAACTTCAATTAATGATAAACACTCTGATATGTTTAGGAGTGAAAAATAATGATGTTTACAGCTTAATACTAAAAACAAAGAAAGGTTTTAAAAATACACAAAGATAAAATGATGGTTTAATAGATGGAAAGGCAGTATAAATAAATGTTTAAAAGTTGTGTGGTAAATCTTGATTTTACAATGTAAGCTAAAATGATGGATTACAGATATTCAGCAAAAATTTTAAAATCCTTATCTCATTTCCACATGACAATAAGTCCTGCACCATTCATACTGAAGGAAAATAAAAAGCATAATTACAATGAGGTACTGCCACAAATTCAGTAGGTTGCAAAAAATGAAAGACAAAGTAAAAGCACGTCTTTCTGGGTTTTATTGTACAGTTGGAGATAAATAAAAGCCACAACTGGAAGGCACAGAAAATAGGATTTGGTTCATTTGTAGACTCATCTTTTTTTTTTTTTTTCAGCTTTTTGTAAAACAAGATTCCTGAAGAAGATTCCCATATTCTGTTAAAGACTGATAGTGATCCACTCTGCTTACACTGTTGCATCACAAGGGACTTGCCCAGGGACCGTGGCCTGCTGGTAGGTGTATATATTTACAAAAACAAAACAAACCACCCACTCATTGGGATATAAGGTAGCAGTCACAGACTCAAGACCGGGGCTTCTTGTTTAGGTGCACTGATTCCTAAATTTAGTTACAATGGGTCTTATTGTTTTTATGACAGAAGGAATTATTCAGGCTGCTGTACTCTCCATTTGATGTAACAAAATGCTATTAATCTTGGGGCAGTGGATATGGCTCAAGCAGTTGGGTGCCCATCTACCACATAGGAGGTCCTGGGTTCAGTTCCTGGTGCCTCAACAAACAGACACTGAGTGCAAACAATGATGAAGGGGTAGAAATAAATAAATGAATCATTTAAAAATGCTGTAAATCTGAATATTTGTAAATAAAGTAATTATATCTAGAATAATTTTTAAAAATCAGTAGGTTGCAAGAAATATCTGGAAACATTAATTGTTAATGTGTAGGTGGAGCAAAGGAACTACACATTTATTATTGGTGTGTGTATAAGTTGGTACAGGAGCTGTGGAGTATTGTTTGATACTGCATCACTCAGCTATGATTATGTTAGTTTGCAGTTGCAATAACTCTTAATTTTCAATGCTGAGAGCAAGAAAGATTATTTTCTACTTTATTACACATGTTCCATTATGTGTTGGCTGTGAATTTATTACACACCATCCACATTCTTTGTCCAGGCAACTGGAACAGCTTGTATATGGAACATCACTGGTTCTTGTTGCCAAATGAAAAGATATTGTGAAGACATACACATAGGTTAGCTCTGAAATCCATGTTCCTTGCTTTTACTCATATTTCATTGACAAAGAACATCATGTGACCCATTCTGTGAGTAATGAATTGGGGCACAATAATTCCCTCCTACAAGTGAGGCAGGATAGTTTAGGGAAAAGGAAGTTGGGCCACAGCTGAGACCTGGCAGAGAACATGGCTGTGAAACCCAGCCCAGGCCCCTGTCATGAAGTACTGTTTGGGTCAATGGGAAACCTGGATGCCTCCAAAAGGCCTCACCATTGGTCCCCTGAGAACTGACAGGTGGAGTAACCAATAAGAAAAGCAAACAGCAAACAGCAAACAGCCAGGACTGGGGGGAGTGAATAATGACTTAATAAAAGTAGCCCCACAAGACAAAAAGCTCTCCCTCTCTGCCTAGAGGAGCCCAAACCTACATCTGGGGGTGTGTAATTCTGTACTTTTCTCCTGTTTCTGTTCTGTTCTCCCATTTCTCAATGAACTTCTCTTAACTGGCCTACCCTATGGCATGTTCTTAATTTCTTTTTTGTAACATCCAAGAACATGGGGGAATCCATCATACCCCAACATCTCCCAACTTCACAAGGGCTCTATAGAAGGGTCATCTGATATTTTGAATAATGGTCCAAACTCAGCTTTATTTATTAAATTGCAGACACACATTCTATGGCCCTGCATTTCCCATCAAGAGAGTGGTTACCTGCATGATGGAAGAAACAGTCATGAAAAAGGAGATAAACATGATAAATCTCTAGGATTCCGAGGTGATTGCTTTTGGACTATTTTTAAAATGATAGGTTTAACTCTAAGTATGACTTGGAATACAATATATTCTTCCTTTCCAAATCCCCTGCTAAATGTGGATTAAATTCAGTGTTAAATTTTATTCAATAGTCAAGACAATATTTATTAATTTCTTTGAGATTAATGTAAAAACAAACTTGAATTATATGTGTCCCTGATTTCTGATATATGCAATCCAGTTTCATCAATATTTGATACCTCTGAGGAGTCCAGCTCCTGGTTAAACCTGTGAGTGTTCTGTTCTGGCCTGACCATGGGTAATTACAAAGGCTTTACCTGACAGTCCACATAGCAAAGCTGCCCTCACCTCACCAGACTTGGTGCCAAGCCAGTGCACTGCAGTGTCTGAATGGGATTCAGTCAAGGTCTCAGGCCCCATGGCCAGTTTTTCTCTTGAGCATTTCTGCATTCCAATTCCAGGTGCCTCCACTAGGAACCTCTTTTCAGGGACCCCAAAACTAGGTCTTACTCAGGTGCCTAAGATGAGAACTCCTTAATGGTGGGAGCAGGAGACCTTGAGGGCAATTTCTCCTCTCCTCATTACTCAGTATTTTAAATCCCTACACCAGGGACCATAAAACTGCAGGAGTAGTTAAGTAAAATATCTTATCTAGGGTTACTAATTGCCCTATAAGTAACTATATAACTGGAAGTGAATACAAATTTACAGACCTGTATGCTCTTTACCAAATATTTTTGTAATGATTAGAATCATGAAGTAGTCTGATATCCATTATTTTTCTTTTGCCATTATTAACTGGTTCATTTCTCTTATTTGCTGTGGAAATACTTTCTTCCAATGATATCTGTAAGTTCCTAGCAATTGCACTGTAAATGAAGGTAACGACTTTCACTATCATAATGATTTTTTTCTGGTTTTTGTCTGCAATAAATGTATGTTTATATTTAAAAATCAAAACTGCAGGAGCCTTTTGTCAGGTGCTCCCTCAGCGCGGAGTTGATCCCCATGACTGTGCTGATCCATCTGCCCCTCCTCCAGGGGCACCTTCAGCATCATAATGGAGCAACGGGGCCGCCAAGTTGGACCGAGGGCGGCGCCCGCCCTGTGGCTGGCGCCAGAGGCAATGGCGGTGTTTCACGACGAGGTGGAGATCGAAGACTTCCAATATGACGAGGACTCCAAGACGTCCTTCTTCCCCTGCCCGTGTGGAGATAACTTCTCCATCACCGAGGAAGATCTGGAGAACGGGGAAGGCGTGGCACCATGTCCTAGCTGCTCTCTCATTATAAAAGTGCTTTATGACAAAGATCGGTTTATGTGTGGAGAAACAATCCCAGCACCTTCCACCAACAAAGAATTGGTTAACTGCTGAAGAAGGCTTAAGAATCCAGTCGAACAGCTGGGAATGAGCTGAGATGGAAAAATCAAGCACACAGTGACGGATCTCCCCACGAGGACACCCTTTTTGTGGTTTTTCATCCTGTCACAGAGTGGATTCTTGCATCAGCTGCCACGTTCACCTTTAGTTCAAGCAGCAGTCCACAGCGTGACATACCAGACTTCCTATGCAAAGAACTTTGAATTCCAAGTGTTCTCAATTTTCCATCCAAATTTTTTGAAAAGATAATTTCAAATCAGTACTTCTTTCCCCTCCGTTGTATCCTTTTTGTGTCTTAAACTTAATTACTTCAGTGTCTGATAACAGAATCATCTACCTCAAAGTCATTAGTATTCCTTGACAAAAAAGGGATTGTGTTTTTACTGGGTTATTATGATTATTAAGATTAGCTCTGCCTTTGAAATTTGACCTCACCTTTGCTATTCTAAACCTAAGAACATTGGTTGCCTTGGCAGCACCGCGTTTGCAGTTCCCGCACCGGGCCATCTCCTCGATGTAGAGCTGTGCATGTTCTGTTAAGCAGGCCTCTCTTCTTGTGCGTTGTGCCTCGAGTGCTGGCTCTGGAATTAAAGAGAAGATGCAGTGAGGTCACAGTATCTCCAGAGCTAAACAGTTAGTGAGTAAGAAAATAAAGTAATAAAGTGAAATGGTCAAAGAATATCGAGTTCCTTTTCAACGTTCTATGTTCCTTGAAAATCAGGGCAAGATCAAAAGACAAGAAGCCAAGGGAAGCAAAATTAATAACAGAAATGAGAGGAGCCAAACATGCAACTTAGTAAATGAGATGTTGCATGATTTTGCCAGATCAGAGCAAATAGCATTTCTGTATCTGGGTTTTGTTTGTTGCTTTTTAGAAAAAGCTAATGAAGTTGAACCCCAGGTGGGGTTAATAGTCTTCATGGCTGGAGGTGATGCTTTCAGCTTGATTAGTGCATTGTGTCGCTCCTCCTAAACAGTGGAGCCTCTGCAGAGTTTGCCCAGGGGGACCTATCTCATGTTCCATAACCTGCAGCCAAAGCAGACATGTGCTCTTACAGAGAAACGCTGCCCTGGAGAAAAATGAATATGTACAGATAGGCCATTAGTTGTTTTTTGCTCCAGTGCTCAGAAGTAGCACAAAATTAGAATCACTTACATGGAAATTCAAAAGTCCCCTTTATATATCCAACTTGCCTGTGTATAGATAAAAGTTGAAAAAATGAACCATTGTCTGGCAGGTTGTTTGGGAAATGACTCCTGCAATTAAAGAGAAAAGTGGCTTGCTAGAATTTGAACTTTCAATTACTTATTAATAAATGTGCTACCCATATTTGCTGGGGCTTTAAGTTAAAACAAGTAGGTAGCCTTCTGCCTGCTGCAGCCTGGCTATGTGCGGCGATTAGGCTGAGACAATAATTCACCGTGGTACATCGTGGAGCATCACGTGGCATGTTCTTCATGTGCTGAGAAATCTCACTGCAGTTGTGGGATGCTGACACCCCTGAAGTAATCCACAACTACTTTGCAAAAGCTGGTCTCAGAACCAGTGACTGGGATACATGATAATCTCCTGGAGGGAACGGCCCCAAATTCACGTGTTGATGGGTTGTAGATATTGATGTCATGTGCGCTCCCACCCCACTGCTGCTGAATTTCAGACAAGAACAGACACCCTTGACGTGGGGCTGTTGCAGCACAGAAGGACGGAAGGGAAAGCTCCCGACATCGGCACAGTCCAGGAGAATTTCGAGAAAACCACCCTGGCGATCTGCAATAACCTGCAGTGGTGGGAATGACTGTTGCCAAAGCTGCTGACTCGCTGAATTTGTCAACCACAAAAAAAACACATCAGGATTCACTCCTGTATTAGACAGAAAGTAAAAGCAAGGTCGTTTCAGATAGAACTTGAGTTCTGCATGATGTATGTGCCTTATTGAAACCAACAAACATTTCTGGAGAATTCTGAGAACCTGCTTGTAGCCAAGGCGCTGCCTCTTGGTAACTTGTGATCTTTGACAGTGTCTGGATTCCTGAGGTGACTGGATCAGACGCTTTCTGAACTCAGTTCTGAAATGTCAGACTGGGCAGCTTGTAGGAACTGAAGTAGCATATGAAATCTTGGAAACTCATACCACTTAAATCATGAATTCCCGAGGAAGAGACTGTTCAAATACTTGATGTTCCCACACTGTTGGATTGGAGTTCTACACACCCTTGAGTGTACACCTCAGAGACATTTTCCTTGGAAAGTGCCCAACATTTCTGGGTAACTGTACATATTAATTTATTACCATAATTAACTACCTGTATGCTAAATAAAGCCAGACAATTCAAACCCCACCCCCCCCCCCAAAAAAAGTAATGGAACAACGTCGAGTCCAAATCTTTCCTCAGATTACCTTCTTGCTTATACTATCACAGTAAGTGACTAAAGGCTCTACTGCTTACTTCCATTTCAACTTTGCCTTGTTTAAATTGTCTACCTTTGATGCCTGGCATCTCCACTCGACTGTTGACAAACTGACTCATTGAGCAGGGTAGACATTGAGCATGATGCAGTTTTGGAAAAGCAGAAGTACTGGAGATTCTGTAGAGCACCTATGGAAGGAGCTAGCTGAATCCTTCCTGGAATTCTCTGGAGGAATGCTAATGGATCCTGAGACATTTCTTCAGCCATGCCAGTGGGTCTGGGCAAATACTAATGACGTTGAGGGACATTCTTGGAAAAGTTGGTGGTGTAGGGATTAAGTCTGATGTTGTCAGGTGGAATACTGACCCAGATCTTTAGCCCTGACATTCTGGCAGAACATGGGGATGGGTCCAATTATCCATCCAATGGAAAGGTTTGAGAAAGGCTGTTGAAGGAGTTTTCCTCTAACTCCGTAAGGCCCCCCAAACAGTAGAATCACAGAAAGTCAGGGGAACCCATTAGCTGAGCAATGCTAAGAAGTCCGTGGTTGTGGTAGATATCATATTGCCAGGAAGTTGTTGAAACATCATTAAAAAAAAAGAATGTAGAGCATTTACACATGGCCCAAAGAGAACTTAGAGACTTAGTTTTCCTCCACAATAAAAATGTAATCCTGTTAAAATTAGTAAAGGAGAGTTTCACTTTGAGGAGGGAAGTTACATCCTCTACCCCCATCAGAGTGTCCTGAGAGTGATTAGCATCAATAGCAATGGTGGTTGCTACAAAGGTGGCAGGGGTTGTCCACACACATGTTGTCCCACACCCAGGAAGCCCTTTCTGCACACATTTGAGCAGCAGCTACATCAGAGGTGGCTACAGTGGTGGAGGTGTCCCTGCCAGGCTGTTGTCTGGTGTCCACAGGGCCACGTGGCCCATGCTGTATATGCTTGACATCATGGAGGGGAATGGTGGGGCCTCTTTTGTGTGTTGCTTTGTTGCCACAAGGGGGCTTCCCAAGATAAAACTGCAGGTATAGAGAAGCCAAAAGTGGCAACCAGGCCCCACCAACACCATCATGATCAGGTCCATCATCGCCACCATCACCAAGCTGCTTCCAGCTCAAAAGCAATGTCATCGCCAGCAGGACAGATGTCTATGCTGCCTGCCATAGCTTTGTGAGTGTTGTCTTTTATAGGAAGGTGTGAACCCTGGTGTGCCTGGCCCTGTGCCACCCTGGGAGTTCTGCCTGGAAAATAGTATCTCAGCCATAATCTTTGCTCCCTCTGACCACATCCCTTCGGGAAAAAAAACAAAACAAACAGATTGTGCCACTGGCATCCCCACTATGGTGCCCTCTGTGACTGGCTCATAAGCTGTTCCCTCCTCTTCTCCCTTTGAATATTTGGCTGGAACAGAGGGACTCACAGACTTTTGGTTGGGATTTCTTCACTGCAGACCTATTTTCTCCAGCAGAATGAAGGCTCTGTGCAAAGGTTAGTGTTCAGCTGGAAAGTGGGGGAGAGACACTTTCATTTCTTAGGCCTTTTTGATACAGGTTTACAGTTGATGGTGATACCTAACACTCCTAAGCAGGAGGATGGAGAGAGAGCAGATGATGCTCACTTGTTTTGGGTCCAAGGTTGCCATCAATGGGACTCTTGCTCAGGCTCAGCTATGGGAGCATCCCTTCAGGCCCCACAAACCTTGCTTGTATGGCCTCCTCTACTAGATGTACTACTAATACTGATGTATAGTCTGTGTGTTCCCCTGGTAGTCTTTGCCTCCAAGCAATGATTAGAATTGCTGTGGGCAGGGCAAATTTAAAGGCATATATGAAAGGTTGTGAAGCTACTCACCTATGTTTGCATATTTAGGAAGAAACAGCAAATGTCATTGTAATTTTGAATTCCACAAAATTCCGTTAAGGTGTCAAAAGCATTCTCTTCAAGAGCCTTGCCTCTTATAAACATGGAAGTAGCTTTATCCAGAAGTCATATTTTGCCTCTCTATTGCCAACTCACTCTGTTGACACTCATTGACACTCTGTTCTCTGGATTATTGGAAACAGAATAATTAGTGACTTGACTCTAATCAGAATAGAGATCCAATTGCAAAAATAGAAAATCCATTTTTAAGATTGTTTCCTAAGAACCACTCCCAGTATCAAGCTGAATTAATCAATGTTCTATAGGGAAACAGATCTGACAGGAGATATCTGTATATATTGAGATTATTTAAAGTTTTCACATATGACTATAATGATGCATGAGTCTGAATTCCCAAGAGCAGGCTGCAAGCAGGAACTCTGATGGTCTTACAATGAGTTCCCCAGGAGAAGCTAGCTGTCTGAAGTATAGATAGAAATTCTTTCCCTGACTACTGAAATCACTTCTTTGAAGGACTTCAGTTGATTAGATGAAATACCTTTCATTGATGAAAGCAATCCCCTCAGTTGATTTTAGATGTAATAATCAGCCATAGATGCAATTAAACAATGGATAATTTGTCTATGATGTATCCTTACCATACAATTAAACCAGTGCTTGCTTGATCAAACAACTGTATAACATTAACTGGCTAAATTGGCACATCCCACCAATCAAGAATTTTATATCTGGTGTTATTGCCTTTTAAAAAATGTGGGAGTTTTTAAAACATTCCCAAATTAACAAAAGCTAAGGGAGTTCATCTCCACTACATGTGCCCAACAAGCAAAGCTAAAGGGTTTTTTTCAGAGTGAAAGGAAAGGACACTAAATGGTGGACCAAAGTGCCATAAAGAAATAAAGACTTCTGATAATGATATACATATAAGTAGAGCCAGTAATACTGTATTCTATTTTTGATATGTAACTTCACTTTTTACTTCTCTGTGGTTATAAAATGCTAATGCATACAAAGTAATGATAAAGCTATGGCTTGGGACATACAATTTTAAAAGATATAATTCATTAAAAGGACAATGAAAAGTTGGAGGCGATAGCTAGAAAATATACTTATTAAAATTTTTTCATTGCAGCAGCTATGGATCTTTTAATACCCTTCCCCAAAACTAATTGAGCTGTTTTTCTATTAATGTAATCTTGGAAATTGACTCTTTGTACTTAGTGACTTGAAGGACTTTAACTAGACCTTCTCAGTTCTTCTTACAGGAATAAGATAATAACTCAGAGAAAAAGCAGCAGAATGGCATCAGAAGAAACATACGCCTCAGTAAATCAGTGACTCCTTCCCCAAGAAAGACCAAATGCTGACATTCCTGAAGCATTCCACTAAAAGGGAGTTATGAAGATCTTAGACCTGCACAACAATATCTAAACTGTGGTTAATTTGCTGCTGAAACCAAGGACAAGTTTGACATGCTTGAAACAAAGCAGGACTAAGGAATTACATGTATGCTCCTCACAAGACCCCTGGAAGATCTAACATGATCACATTTTTGTGGGTTGTTTTTGTATCTGTTTTTCTTCACTATCTTTTACCTATAAAAATCTTAGCTCACATGCACACTTTGAACTGGTTTTTGGAAGATTACCCTAGTTCCTTGCTTGTGGACTTGCAGTCAATCACCTTCTCACTGAGAGAGTATTTCCCCTTGTAGTACTGTATTGGGTGGGCTCTTCTTTTGGAAATGTCCATGATTAGAGTAATACATGAATAGTGTGTTATAGGAACTATATTTGAGTACACTATTGATGTTAATTTGACATCAAATCAAATGACACTTTTGTAGATTTATTTATTTTTTTTTTAAAGATTTATTTATTTATTTAATTTCCCCCCCTCCCCTGGTTGTCTGTTCTTGGTGTCTATTTGCTGCGTCTTGTTTCTTTGTCCGCTTCTGTTGTCGTCAGCGGCACGGGAAGTGTGGGCGGCGCCATTCCTGGGCAGGCTGCTCTTTCTTTTCACGCTGGGCGGCTTTCCTTACGGGCGCACTCCTTGCGCGTGGGGCTCCCCCACGCGGGGGACACCCTTGCGTGGCACGGCACTCCTTGCGCGCATCAGCGCTGCGCATGGCCAGCTCCACACGGGTCAAGGAGGCCCGGGGTTTGAACCGCGGACCTCCCATATGGTAGACGGACGCCCTAACCACTGGGCCAAAGTCCGTTTCCCGACTTTTGTAGATTTATGATGTCAAATTCAAGCCCATGGTAATCCCAAAGAAAAGATAGGAAAACTATATACATAAGGAAAGAGAAAGAGATTCAAAATTATATAATAAAAAATAAATTTAAATAGATATGAAAGTAGGCATCATCAAAAGAATTATGGGACAGAGAAGGTAAAAGGGACAAAGATCATATAGCAAAATGGCAGAAAAAGGTATGCCTGATCAATAATTAATGTAAATGTAAAAGGATTAAACTCCCAGTCAAAAGTCATAGAATGGCAGAATGAGTAAAACAGAATTAGCCAACTATTCAAGATACTCACATTAAAGTCAATGATATGAGAAAGTCAAAAGTGAAAGGATGGAAAAAATGTTCATTTCAATTAGTAATCTTTTCATTCAATGGTATAGTTTGTGTCACTAATATATATATTAATATATATAATGTATATAATAATGTTTCATATTAATATAATATGAAATGAAATAGACTCTAAGTAAAAATTGTCATAAGATACAAAGAAGTAAGATATACTGATAAAGGGATCAATTAATCAATAAGAAAAAAACAGTATACATACATACATACATACATATATATATATATATATATAATGTCATAGTCCCAAAATATGTGCTGTAAAGTTGACAGAGATGAAGGGAGAAATAGACAGTTTTTCATTAATGGAAGGATTCTTCACAGTCCCATTTTTAATAATAGAATATATTGACAGAAGTTCGATAAAGAATTAGAAGATTTGCTTGGTAGTATAAACCAAATGGATCTAAAAGACCTATACAGCCATATGAGATGGAGGCCTCCTCTCAGTTAGAAGAGGAGTGGGTATCACCATCCCAGAATCCTCAGAACTGGGGAACAAAACATGGATTAGAGTGGACTCAGTGGTATTTTACTATAGACTTATTGTGATTCTAGCAATGGAAGAAATTATATCATTGATATGGGGACAGTGGTCACTGGAGGTGCTGAAGTCAGGGAGATGAAAAAAGAGGTGTAATGTGGGAGTATTTTCAAGACTTGGAATTGTCCTGAATGACACTGTGGTGACAGATATTGGCCATTATATATCCTGCCATACCTACAGAATTGAGTGGGAGAGAGTGTAAACTACAATGTAAACTATAATCCATGCTTAATGGCAATGCTCCAAAATGTGTTCATCAATTGTTATGAATGTACCACACTAACGAAAGAAGTTGTTAATGTGGTTAAGGTGGAAGGTGTGGGGAGTGGGGCATATGGGACATATGGAAATCCCTTACATTTTTAATATAACATTCTATGTAATTTAAGTATCTTTTAAAAATAAATAAAAATATATTTAAAAAAGAACCTTCCATAAATAAATAAATGAATGAATAAATAAATAAATAAATAAATAAATAAATAAATGACATATACAGAACACATTACCCAGTGAAAGAAGAATATAATTCTATGGTGAACATGGGTCATTATATAGGATAGATTATATATTTGTTTACAAAATATCTCAATAAATTTAAAAGTACTTATACAATATCACAATATATTTAGGCTTGAAAGCAAAACAGTGAGAACTGAAAAATCCAAAGCATGTGGAAATTAAACAGAATTCTCTTAAAGAAACAATATGCCAAAAGGAAATCATAGGGTATGGCAGTTTGCTATTGTTTATGAATTCCAAAAATAGATATTGGATTGTGTTTGTAAACTGGTCTGTTCCTCGGGGCATATTAAATGGTAGTAAATTCAGGGGTTTCACTTTTACTTTATTAAATTCTGATTAACGCTTTGATTCAGCCTCATCAGTAGGATGTTGAGTCCCTCCACCGATGGTGGGCAGGAACTCACAGAGAAAATGACACAGCAGAGGAGAGTGTTAGAGTGTTAGAGTTTTGGATGCAGAAGCCCTGGGAGAGAGCCAGGCTCTTTGCCTGAAGAAACCAGAGCCAAGAACAGCTGAGAAGACACAGAAAGAAACAAGCCCCAGGGGTAAAGACAAACCTTATGCTCATCTACAGCTGAGAACAGAAGGAGCTGGGACCATGGAGCCTTAGCTGGAGGAAGAGGACCACTGAACCCTCACAGAGACCAGCAGCCATCTTGCTCCAACATGTGGCAACAGTCTTCAGAGAAGGAAGTAGCTTAGGGTTTATGGTCTTGTGATGGTAAGCTTCTATCCCAAATGAATACCCTTTGTAAAAGCCGACAGAGTTCTGGTACTTCCCATCAGCACCCCTTTGGCTGACTAATACATAGGGCATATTGGGAAATACTTTGAGGTGAATAAAAATGACAAAAGACATAGCAAAAAATGTGATGCAGCAAAGTCAGTGCAAAGAGGGAAAAAAATAGCTCTAAAAATATTTACAGAGAAGAGCCCAAATTGAAGACTCAAGCTAAATAAATTAAAATAAGAAGTTTAAACCAAGCCCAAAATGCCCAAAAAGATGGAAATAATAATTATAATTATGGAAATAAATGAAATAGAAAATAAAAACTCAAAAGATAATTCTTTGAAACATTGAAAAAATTGGTAAAATTTTCACTAGGCTGACAAAGAAAAAAAGAGAGAGAGGGAACAAATAACTAAGATAAGAAATGAAGGGGTGGCAGTACTGACTTCAAAGAAATTAAAGTTTCATGAAATACTATGAACAATTGTATACCAAAAAATTAGATAACCTAGGTGAAATGGACAATTTGCATGAACACCAAACTACATTCATTGACTCAAGAAGAAATAGATCTCAACACATCAGTAACAATTAAATAGAGTTAATCAGTATTAAAACCCTCCAAACAAAGAAAAACCCCTTAACTTGATTACATCTATAAAGACCTTATTTCCAAATAACACTACACCTTACATATGCTGGGTTTAGGAGGTCAATGTATCTTTTGAGGGCCTACAAATAAACCCATAACACTCCTTTATTCCACACAGCTTCTCTTTTGCTTCAGATGCATAAAACTAAAGCACTTATAGAGTATGGCACTCTTCTTTTTAGGGCAGAATGAATACAGCATGAAGCAAATTGCCAAAGTTATTATTAAGAGGTATTTCCTCCCCATTGAAATAGAAGAAACTGGACCAATGCCCCTTTCCCACACTTCCATCAGGTGACTGATCCTTTCTTTCACTATTGCTCTTCTGAGTGCCATTCTAGAAGAACAAATGAGTCTTGTCAATTTAAATGAAAGAATACTCAAAATGAAACAGATTTTTCCACTTATATTAGCTTCAATACCTCAGTGCATGAAAAGGTGAAAATTCACTCAATATTGCATTGAATTCCATAAAGTTGTCTAGCAGCATAAACCTGATGAACTATGCTGTATTTCTATGAGATTACATGCCTTGAAAAAGTTCTAATGAAACTCACAGAAGAGATGTGATTCATTGTCAGTTTCCCTTATCAATTACTCAGAAGGGAAATTAAAAGAATGAAATCCTCCTACAGGTAATAATCAAAGAAATCTAATCCTTATCTTGGTTGATATAACAGATTCTATTTGTGCTTTTGAAGTTGTTGCATTTTGCCAGTTTCTACTGCCTGGAAGACTTCTTGTATGGAATAGGAACAATTCTTTCAGGGATTCTAAAATACATGTACTGCTAAATCGCTCATTAGCCACAAAAACTTCCAGTCACACAAATAGCCACAGCATAGTCTCCTACACACCAAGTGTAGAACACATAACTTACTTTGGACAAAGGGAAATTTATATGCTTTATGTATAATAATAATAAAGTTACTAAAGACTGTACCTAAGGGAGGGAAAATAAAGAGAAATTCTTCTAAATTATTGCTTTACCATGATATGTTTCTACAGGTTGTGACCTGGGAACCCAAAGTTAGTTGGGAGAATTTGCCCAACAAATGTTTATGAAAAATGTTTGCTGATTCTGGTGAAAAAGAATGGCCACTATATAACATCTATAATTTCTAGAGAAGGACATTGATTTTCCTTCCTTGTTACTGGTTTGGGAAATTTGCAGGAAGTCAATCTTATAATCAGATTTTATTTCTGGTGCTTTATTTTACCTTTCTGCATATTCATAGCCTCTTTAATCTCACTTTCCTTTCTAGACTTGTGTTTCCAGTCTTGCAAGAAGTTTTATCATAAACTTCTGAATTCTCCTTGTTTGATTCATTTCTTACTGTGCCACTTCTTTCAGAAAGCCTCATTAGATTTACTCAGTTTGATTCCCTTTCCTCTGCTAAGTGGCAGGCTAAAGAGTACTGTATGCTTTGCATTCTTCTCTGGCCCAGAGGCTTCTTTTTTAAACTTACAGATTCTGACCTATGGGATTTCCCTTCCCAGAGTTAGAATGTGTATGAACTGTGGTTCTTAGCAGGCACTCTTCAAACAATCTTGGCCCAATTTTCCCACCCAATTTAGATATTCTCCACTTGGAAGTTTTCTCCTATTAATCTAACATCTGTACTGAGCCTATTTGCCTTTTCTTTTTTAACCTTTTCTGTGTTTTCTTTTCTGTTCTTTTCATAAAACATTTTAATCCATTCAGTTTAGGTTTGTGTTCTTGGCATTCAGGTGATACTTTTTCAAACTACAATTTCTACTTCAACTTGAAATTACTACAGTTGTTCACTGAATCAAAACTGCCTGGTTTCTTTTTTTTTTTTTTAATTTTATGAGGTCATGTTTATTTTTGTCTTTTGTTACTCGTGCATTGGATGTATAGTCTAAGAAACCACTGCCCAGCACAAGGCCTTGAAGATGCTTTCCTACCTTTTTTTCTATCGCCTTTCCAGTTGCAGTCTCTAGAGAGGTTCCCATCAGGCTCTACTTAGCAGGTGCTTCTCAACTCCCTCCTGCAAACTTCTACTAATGGGGAAGTTGAGACAGTTGATACTTTGCAATATTGACTCTTCACTTTAGATATGTTTACCTAATCAACACATATAATCCAGTGAGTTTTCTCCTCTAACTTTTCCCTTAAGTCTTTAAGTTTTAGAATTATCTCCCCTTATAACTCTTATATATCTACCATGTTCATGGAGATCTCATTTTTCACTTTGCATCATCCTACCTATCCTTTAAGGTCCCAAACTTTCCTTTAAAAAATAATATTTCTTTATCTTTATAACTCTGTCTTCCTTTCCTTTTTATTCTTATTTATCCAGGACCCTGCGCTCCAAATTTCAGCCATGTCAATGGCCCCAAATTCTGATTTTTGCCTCCACAGATCCCTGAAAATTTCATGCTTTTGTCGTCTCCTGCTCTCTGTGCTGAAGTTCAGAAAGCTCATGCAGACAGAAGTGAAAATGATGGTTGAGCTTATTTGTTATTTTGAGTGATCACAGTCCAGAATTGCCTGTTCTTTAATGCCCAAAGTAAAATAATAATTTCACATGTTTTCTTTTTTTAGAGATAATTTATTGTTTCATTATAAAACATCAACTCTCAAAAATTTTTCAAATATTGATTGGAGAGTGACACAAAAGTTCCTAAAAACAACTTTAGAAGGATATTTCAGGGATGTTAGCAAGAGATAATTCTTAAAATTATGTGGCAACAGTGGACAATAAGAGACTTATTAGACTCTTATTAGAATAATAAGATAAATGGGACAAACCTCTTGAAAAACTGCATGTGACAGTCAGGCATATCAAGACCTCAATTTATTTTTATTACTCTATTAGTATTGAGTTAATTTTAGTTGAAAAGCATGGTGTTTTCTATTAAAAATCATGAGTTCATTTATGGGATTTATCTTTTATTTCTTTAAAAAGGTCAAATGAGATTAATGTTAAGTTGAAGTATGTAATAATCTGGTTATTTTATAAACATGAAATTGTTGATTTTTGCATTATAGTTAAAAGCAATTATTGTTTTCCAAAATATTTTTGTCAGTCTTTTTTCTCTTAATATTTCCACAATGTAGTCAATCATATTATGCATTTTTAAGTTATATTTACCTTATTTTATGTTTTCCGGTGTTTGTAGTCCACACTAATCAATGAAAAATCAATGCATGTGACTTAAAGTATATACCTCTTTATTTTTCATCTAGCCATTGTATTTAATTACATTAATTCATGTTTATGTAGGTAATTGATTATGATTTTCATTTTGGCAAATTCAGAAATGTATATTTTGCCTCTCAAATTTTTAACCTTTGATATTGCTTTAATAGAGATTTCATACCTACAGGAATTCTTTCAAAAAGAGAATGTTTAAAGTGCAATTAAAGTGTATATTAGGACTGCAATTTTCTCAGTCTGAGTGCTATACTTCTTACCCAAAATAATGTGTTAACATATGCTGTTTTTAAAGGTTGATTCCAGTAATAAAGTGAAAATAGAAGTATTGGTAGGTATTGGAGTCAGGAGATCCTCTGAAGCACCTCCCATTATTATCACGCAGCATGAAAAAGTTAAGAGGAAGTTGTAACAATCCTACACAGAAAGCACCACTAAAGATTGACACCTTCATTATGAGGGCTTGTATTGTTCTACTAATAAAGTTTCTTCCCAGCAATTGATGCCTGTTTGTGTGTGAACAAATGGAGGCATCAAGGAGAGTGTTATAAACAATATGAACAAATGGCTATTTGCAGAAAAGATAATTGCAGCAGTTTCCTTGTTATTCTGTATGTTTTCTATGTCCTTCAATTTTTTCCTTTGCTTTTTCTTATCATATTTGTTAAGTTATCAAATCCACACCATAGAATTCATCCATTTCAAACATACTGTTTAACAATGTTTATTTTTCCACAGATTTTTGCAACCATCATCAGTATTTAAATTGAGAACTTCCTCCTTATTCCAGAAGGAAACTCCATTACTGTTAGCAGTCACTTCATACTGCCCCCAACTGAAACTGCTCCACCTCCATTCTTAACTACCAGTAACCAAATTTCTATCCCTTGCTCATTTAGGATATTTCAAGAAAATTGAATATTGCATTTTTTCTGAGACTGGTTTCTTTCACTCAGCATAATGTTTTCAAGGTTCAACATGTTGTACTATGTGTTAGGATTTTGTTTCTTTTTATTGCCAAATGATACTCCATTGTATATATATTTCAAATTATATTCACCATTCTTAAGGCAATACACACATGAGTACTTGCCAAATTTTATTTATTATGAAAATTACTTTGAATATTCATGTACCTTTTGCTGGGTGGACTTACATCTTTATTGCTTTTGGTGTGTACCTAGAAATGAATTGCTGCATCATATTAGAACTTTATGTTACCATATGGAGTTAATGCAAAATTATTTTAAGAAGTTGCTCTCATGTTACATCTATACCATCTGTGAATGAGGATCTAATTTTTCCACATTCTTCCTGACACTTGATATTCTTTTTATTAAAGCCACTATAGCAAATGTGATGTGATACCTTCCTGTCTGTTTGATTTGCATTTCTTGGAAGATTAATGATATTGAGAATTTTTGATGTTCTTGGTAATTTCTTCTTTTGATATTCCATTTTCAATTGTTTGTCCAATTACTTTTGGGTTACAAACGTTTTATCAGGAATTGTGGGAAGATGCCAGTGGGTTAGATAGGTAGGGCTCAGCTCTGTCAAAAACAATGGAGAAAGAACCAAAAGCTAGCTAAGGGCCCTGCTTTGGGGATCAGCAGACAAGAACGATGTTTAACAATTCCCAGAAGGTGAGGGAAAAAGGGACAAAGAACCCAAAAAACAAATATGAGTGCCCAACCCCCTGAAGTAGCCTAGAAAGGTTCCCCTTCCCCAACCACAATATATTAAGCTGGGGTAACACCCCTGGCTCACTGAAGCTGGTTGAGAGGGGAACAGACATCTTCTTCCCTGTCAGGTGTGACAAAGGAAAAAGGAGGGTGAATCTATGAGATTTTCTCCCGTGAATTCAGCTAGTAGTGCCCACTTTGAATTTCAGCTCTGGTCAAACCAGACACAGGAAAACAGAGGGAGATACATCTCAGTGGAAAGGTACACCAGTGAGCACCATCGGCTGGCCATTCTGGAAATTGCATGGACATAAACAGCTGTTCGTACTCTGTACTCTACGGCTTGCGAGAAAATCTGCACCACATTGGTAAGTCCCTGGTATGATTTTGATAATTTAATCTGAGCAATTTTAAAGACAGAATAAGTTGAAACAAATATCAAAGAAGTGCTGTGAAAAAAATAATAGGCAAGAGAGAGAAACTGGACATGGGAGTAAATTCACCAACATATTCAGATATCTAGACATCCACAAAAAATAACAAGCAATTCTAAGAAACAAGAAGAGATGGCCTAGGCAAAAGAAGAAACCAAATATCCTGAGGAGATAGAGGATTTAAGAAAATTAATCACTGAAAACCACACAACTCTCCTAAGACAATTTAAAGAATTAAAAGAAAATATGATTAGAGAGATGAAGGATATTAAGAAGACATTGGGTGACCATAAGAACAATTAGAAAGTGTGCAAAGTTAAGTAACAGGCCTTATTAGAACACAAGACATGTTGGATGGGATTAAAAATATATAAATGCTTGAGCAAGTACTTTTAACAAAATGTTAAATAGGAGGGATGATAGTGGGCATTCTTGTCTTATTCCTGATCCCAGAAAGATTTTAGGATTTCACCATTGTAAATGATGTTAGCTGTGGGGTTTTCATATATACCCTTTATCATGTTCAGAAAGTTTCCTTCTATTCCTATCTTTTGCAGTGTTTTTATCAGGAAAGTGTGCTGTATTTTGTTAAATGCTTTTACTGCACCTATAGAAATGATCATGTGATTTTTTTTCTGTTGACCTAACTATGTGGTGCATTACATTGATTTTCTTATGTTGAACCATCCTTGCATATCAGGGATGAAACCCATTTGATCATTGTGTATAATTTATTTGATGTGTTGTTGACTACAATTAGCAAGTTTTTGTGGAAGATTTTAGCATCTAGGTTCATTAGAGAGATTGGTCTATAATTTTCTTTTCTTGTGGTGTCTTTGTTTGGCTTTGTTGGCATCATAGAAAGAGTTAGGCAGTGTTCCTTCTATTTCAATTTCTTGGAAGAGCTTAAGCAAGATTAGTGTCAGTTCTTTCTGGAATGTTTGGTGGAATTCACCTGTGAAGCCATCTGGTCCAGGGTTCTTCTTAGTTGGGAGGTATTTCATGACTATTTCTATCTCTTTACTTGTGATTAGTTTGTTGAGATGATCAACTTCTTCTTTCTTCAATGTAGGCTGATTATGTGTTTCTAGGAATTAGTCCATTTTCTCTAAATTGTCTTTCTGCCTGGCATATCATTTTTCAATGTATCCTCTGATGACACTCTTTATTTCTGTGGGGTCGGTGGTGATATCCCCTTTCTTTTGTGTATTTGCATCTTATGTCTTTTTTCTTTGTTACTCTAGCTAAGGGTTTATCGATTTTACTGATCATCTCAAAGAATCAGGTCTTTGTTTGTTTTTTCCTAGTGCTTTCTTATTTTCTATTTCATTTATTTCTGGTCTGATTTTTGTTACTTCTTTTTTTCTTCTACCTTTGTGGTTAGTTTTTTTTTTTTTACTAATTCCTCCAAGTGTGCAGTTGGGTCTTTGATTTTAGCTCTTTCTTCCTTTCTGATATATGAATTTATGGCTGTGAATTTCCCTCTCAGTACAGCTTTTGTTACATCCCATGAATTTTGATATGTTGTGTTGTCATTTTCATTAGTTTCAAGGTAGTTATTGATTTCTTTTGAGATTTCCTCCTTGACTCACTGCTATTCAAGAGTGTGTTGTTTAACTTCAATATCTTTGTTCCTAATCTGGTTCTCTGGCACTTGTAGATTTCCAATTTCATTCCACTGTGGTTGGGGAAATTACTTTATATGATTTCAATATTTCTGAATTCACTGAGACTTTCTCTGTAGCACTGAGGAAGAAATGGAAGAGATTGCCTTGCACTGTACATACAGGCCAACACCTATTACAGTGATGAAAGGCAAAATGTCAAAAAAATGGTTTTATGTTTTTCATTTTTAATACATGAGTTTATTGTTTTCTTTATTTTAGTTTTTCTAAATTATTATGTATTCTATTTCTAACCTTAAAATCTATCATTACTATTTCATTTTCCTACTAATTGAATTTGTCGATATATTAGACTTTATTTTTGAAGAAGTTTTGGATCACAGAGGGGTTCAACTGTGGCAGAGAAAGAACACTGGTGTGGGGTATTATTGATGGCAGAATGTATAGGTGGGAGGGAGTTTCCCAGGGCATGCATGTAAGGTATGTAGATATGTTTGGATGTTCATTGGGTATTGTCATAGTGGGTAGAGTTTCACAGGACTACTGAGGGAGTGCTGAGTTCCCATTCTAGAAAGCTATGTTGCATTTCCCAGTGGAACAACAAAAACCTCCCAAGTGCAAGGGCAAAGACCTGTGAAGAAGAATGGTCCAATGACGGACCCTTGATACTGATGACTATGCTTATGAGCCTGTGTGCTTGAAATTTCAACTAGGCCTAGAGCAGCAGGGTGCCTAGGAGTTACCTCCTGAGAGCCTCCATGTTGCTCAAATGTGGCCATTTTCTAAGCCAAACTCAACATATAAATGAATTACTTTCACCCCAGTGTGGGACTTGATTCCCAAGGATGAGACACCCTGAAGCTGAGGGATTACTACCAAGCATCAGCTGGTGATGCAACCAGAAAAAGACCTTAAAAAAAAGGATAAAATGTTAAAGACAAATGATTTATAAGGCTAAGAGACTTTAAAATGAGTTGGGAGTTCATCATAGGGGTTGTGCTTACACACATCTCAGCAGGATCCCAAAGACAGCCAAGGTAGGTACAACCATAGGTAGTGGTGCTCTTGAGGGCCCCAGAGACACCCAGGTCCTATAGTCATGGCAAATAGCTCTGAAGTTCAGTGCCTTGCCATTGGGCCTTACTTTGGATTTGTGCTCCTGAGTGTGAGGGAGTTGGACTCAGATGTGATCTCTCTACACATGTCTCTTCAATGATATAATCACACACAAGGGAATCTCAATAAGATTAACTGTTGACCTCTCAAAAGAAATCATGGAGGAGAGAGTAAGTGGTATGATGTATTAAGGCCCTGAAAAAGAAAAAATGTCAGCCAAGAACCCTATATCTAACAAAGCTGTACTTCAAAAAAGGGGGAGAGTTCAAATTCTTCTCATATGAGCAAAAACTGATAGAATATATCACTAAAAGACCAGAATTACAAGAAATACTAAAGGGAGTGCAGCTGCCTGAAAAGAAAAAGGACAAGAGACTTGGAGAAGAGTGTAGAAATGAAGATTATTAGGAAGGGTAAATTAAGGGTAAAAAACCAGACAATAGTATGATAAAACAACAGAGGCCAAAGGACAAAATGGATGAAGTATGTAATGTCTTGACAGTAGTAACATTGACTATTATGGCTTGAGTTCCCCAGTGAGAAGACATAGATGAAAAGGATGGATAAAAAATATGAACCATGTATATATTGTCTACCAGAGATTCACCTCAGAGTTAATGACACAAACAGTTTAAAAGTCAAAGGATGGAAAAAGACATTTCATGCAAATAGTAACCAAAGTAGAGTTGGGGATAGTGATACTAGTATCAGACAAAAAAGATTTTAAATGTGAAACTATAGTAAGGGATGAAGAAGGTCATTATATATTAACTGAAGGGACAATTCACCAAGAAATAACTATACTAAATATTTATGCACTTAACCTGAGTGCACAAGATACGCGAGACACACACTGGCAAAGCTGAAGGGATAAATAGATATGTCTGCAATAATAGTGAAGACTTCAATGCACACTCTCAGTATTGGAATAGAATATATAGTCAGAGCATAAAGAAACAGAGAGCTTGATAATATGGTAAAAGAACTAGACCTAACAGATGTTTATAGAGCATTGCACTCCAAAGCAGCAGTATGTACATTCTTTTAAGTGTTCATGGATATTTTTCCAAGATAGACCTTATGCTGCATGGTCTAAATAAATTTATAAAGAGTGAACTCATACAAAACACTTTCTCTGATCATAGTGTAATGTATCTGGATGGTAATAATGAATGGAAAATGGGAAAATTTCTAAATATTTGGAGATTAAACAACCCACTTCAAAATAATCAGGGGGTCAAAGAGAAATTTCAAGTGAATTCAGCCAACATCTTGAGATGAATGAAGATGAATACAGAACATATCAAATCCTATGGAGCACCGCAAAGTCAGTGCTGAAAGGGTAATTTATAGCTCTCATTGCATACATTTAAAAAGAAGAAAGAACAAAAGTTGAATATCTAACTGTACACCTAGAAACACTAGAAAAAGGACATCAAAGTAATCAAAAACCAGCTGAATGAAAGAAATAGTAAAGATCAGAGTTGAATAAATGAAATTGAGAACAAACAACAGAAAGATCAACATAACCAAAAGTTGATTCTTTGAAATCAACAAAACTGATAAGCACTTAGCGAGACAAGGAAAAAAAAGAGAGAAGATGCTAATAAATAAAATCAGAAAAAAAGAAAGGGGACATTACCACTGATCCTGCAGAAATTAAAAAAAAAAAATCATAAAAGGGTACTATGAACTCCTGTATGCCAAAAACTAGAAATGTAGAAGAGATGAACAAATTTTTGGAAATGTATGAACCACCTACACTGACCCTGGAAGAAACTGAAGAATTCAACAAACATATCAGAAGTGAAGAAAATGAAACAGTCATCAAATCTTCCCAAAGAGGAAAAGTCCCAGACCAGATGGCATCATATTTCAATTCTATCAAACATTCAAAGATGATCTCATACCAGTCATGCTCAAGCTCTTTAGAAAAACTGAACAGAAATAAAGGCTAACAAACTCATTCTATGAAGCCGATATCACCCTAATACCAAAACCAGATAAAAATACTATGAAGAAAGAAAATTGCAGAGAAATATCCTTAATGAATATAAAAGCAAGAGTCCTCAACAAAACACTAGCAAACCAAATCCAAAAGTACAGTAAAAGAACCATGTGGAATCTAAGTCCCCTCTTGATATACATGTGGAGTAGACACAACCATTCTAAGGTCCATAGGATGGAGGAATAGAGTATGGATTAGAGTGGACTTACTGATATTCTATTCATGAACTATTGTGATTAGTAATCGAAGAAAATATGGCATTGGTGTGGAGAAAGTGGCCATGGTGGCTGCTGGGGGTAGGGAGTGGGAGGAAGGGATGTGATGTGGGGGCATTTTCGGGACTTGGAGTTGTCCTGGGTTGTGCTGCAGGGACAGTTACCAGACATTGTATGTCCTCCCATGACCCACTAGGTGGACTGTGGGAAAATGTGGGCTAAGGTGTGGGCCATTGACCATGGGGTGCAGCAGTGCTCAGAGATGTATTCACCAAATGCAATGAATGTCTCATGATGATGGAGGAGATTGTTGTTATGGGGGGAGGAGTGGGGTGAGGGGGGTGGGGGTATATGGGGACCTCATATTTTTGAATGTATCATTAAAAAAACAAAGACAAAAAAACTAAAAAAAAAAAAAGAACTATACATGGAAGCAGATGTGGCTTAGGTGATAGGGCTTCTGCCTTCCATATGGGAGGACCAGGGTTAATCCCTGTCACCTTCTGGGTTTTCTGGTGAAAAAGAAGAAGAGAAAGCATGCCTGTATGTTGAGACAGTGCCTGCATGGTGGGCCAAGTGCCCATGTGGTGAGCTGAGTGCCTATGTGGTAAGCCAAATGCCCACATGAGTGTCTGCTTGGTGAGCTGAGTGCCCACACAGTGAGCCAAGTGCCCATGTGAGTGACCACATGGAAAGCTTCTGCCTGTGTGGTGAGCTGAGTACCCACATGGTGAACCAAGGTCCTGCTGAGTGCCCATGCAGTGAGTCGAGTGACCACATGATGAGCCAAGTGCCTGTGTGGTGAGCCAGTGCCTGTGCAAGTGAATCACGCAACAAGATGATGACACAACAAAAGAGGGAACAAGAAATATGATATGGGGGCATTTTCAGGACTTGGAGTTATCCTGGGTGGTATTGCAGGGACAGACACTGGACATTGTATGTCCTGCCATGGCCCACTGGGTGGACTGGGGGAGAGTGTAAACTACAATGGAAACCATTATCTATGTGGTACAGCAGTGCTTTAAAATGTATTCACAAAACGCAATGAATGTCCCATGATGATGAAAGAGGTTGCTGATGTGGGAGAAGTGGGGTGAGGGGAATGGGTATATGGGGACCTCATATTTTTTTAATGTAGTATTTAAAAAAAATAGAAAGAAAAATAAAAAAAAATAAAAGATCCTGTAAAAAAAAATAATAAAGTGAATCTCTTTAAAAAAAGAGAGAGAGCAAGCTAGGGGAGAGTCAAGGTGCAGCAGAAACAAGGAACTGTGCAGCTGACAGGGAATCCCTTTCCACATTAAAGGTCCCCAGGATCGAATCCCAGTGAATCCTTGAGGAGAAAAAATGAGAAGAAAAGACAAAAAGAAAAATATATACAGAGGATCACACAGCGAATGTACACAGCAAAAAAACAGCAGGGTGGGGGAGGGGAAGAAGAAGGGGGAAAATAAATAAATAAATCTTTTTAAAAAATTGTACACCAGGTTTGAGTGTTTTTTTATCCCAGGTTTGCAAGGGTGGGTCAAAACAAAAAATCAAAAAGTATAATTAACCACATTGATAAATTGAAGGATAAAAATAAAATGATGCTTTCGACTGATGCAGTAAAGACATTCGACAAAATAAAGCATCCTTTAATATTAAAAACTTTCCAAAAGATAGGAGTAAAAGGAAATTTTCTCAATAAGGTAAAGGGTCTACATGAGAAAACTACAGCTAGAATTGTACTCAATCATCAAAGACTGAAAGCATTCTCACTAAGATCAGGAACAAGAAAATGATGCCCACTTTCACCACTGTTCTTCAATATTGTGCAAGAAGTTCTAGCTAGGGCAATTAGTCTAGATTAAGAAATGAAAGCCACCCAAATAGGAAATGAAGAAGAAACCCTTGCGCTATTCACTGATGATGCCATCCTCTATCTAGAAAATCCTGAGAAATACAAAACAAAGCTACTAGAACTAGTAGAGAAGTTCAGCAAAGTGGTGGGATACAAGATTAATACCCAATATTCAATAGCATATCATATAATACTGTTGTGCAATCTGAGGAGGAAATCAGAAAAAAATTTATTTATAATAACTACTTAAAAAATCAATTATTTTTGAATAAAAATAACCAAGGACATAAAGGAACTGTATTAGAAAACTACAAACCATTGCTAAAAGAAACCAAAGAAGATTTAAATAAATGGAAGGACATTCTGTGTTCATGGTTTGGAAGACTAAATATCTTTAAGATGTCAATTCTACCCAAACTGATTTATAGATTAACACAATCCCAGTAAAAATCCCAACAGCCGTTTTTTGCAAAAATGTAAAAACAAATTACCAAATTCATTTGAAAGATCAGGCAAGGGGTCCTGAATAGCCAAAAAGTCCTTAGAAAAGAAAAGTTGGAAGATTCCCAATTTCTGACTTATGATTCCCAGGGATGAGCCTCTCTGGTGCCAAGGGATTACGATTACAACCAAGCACAGGCTGGTGATGCAACTAGAAAAAGTTCTTGAATAAAAGGGGGCAATGGTAAAGACAAACGAGTTTATATGGCTAAGAGACTTCAAAATGAGTTGGGAAGTCATTAGAGGGGTCACACTTATGCACATATCAGCAGGAACTCAGACAGTCAAAGCAGATAAAACCCCAGATAGTGGTGCTCCTGAGGGCCACGGAGACACCTAGTTCCTATAGTCATGGCAGATAGTTCTGGAGTTCACGCTTTCCCAGTGAGCCCTACTTTGGAATTTGTGCTCCTGAGTGTGATGGAGTTGGACTCAGATGTGACTTTTCTACACATGTCTCTTCTGTCACTTTTACTGAACCTGTGGCTGGTGCTAGGGTTGGTGTATGCTCAGGAGACTTGAATGTCTGGACTGTCCATGTGCCAGCTGGGACCTGAGCCTCACCAAAGTTGCAACATTTACTCTCCACTTCATTGGACTTCCCAGGTCAGCTAACGGGGAGATGAGGATGGAGAGAATCCACAACTGCAAGCAGGAGAATCCCATCCATCAGCCATATGGGATCTAAGCCCCTACTTGATTTAGAGGTAGAGTGACCGTCACTATCTCAGGATCCTCAGGATGGAGGAATAAAATATGGGTCAGAATGTACTTACTGGTATTCTACTATAGAATTATTGTGACTCTAGCAATAGAAGAAAGTATATCCTGGAATTATTGTGGAGACAGTGAGCACTGGAGTTGCTCAGGAAGGGAGAGGGAAGAAGAGGTGTAATATGGGGGCATTTTTTGGGACTTGGTGTTGTCCTGAATGATATTGCAGGGACAGATGCTGGACATTATATATCCTGCCATAACCCATTGAATGGACTGAGAGAATGTGTAAACTACAATGTAAACTATAATCCATGTGGTTTAGCAGTGGTCCAAAATGTATTCACCGAATGCAATGAGTGTACCACACTAATGAAAGAAGTTTTTTATGTGGGAGGGGATTGTGGGAATGGGGTATATGGGAACCTCTTATATTTTTTAATGTAACATTTTGTGTGATGTATGTATCTTTAAAAAAGATTGAAAAAAACCATATTACTTAGTTAGAGTGGTAAAAACATCATAGTACTGGAATAAAGACAGACATATTCACCAAAGCAACATAATTGAGAACTCAGAAATAGACCCTCACATCTACAAGTGATTTTTGACAAGGCTCTCAAGTCCTCCGAGGTGGACTGGAACAGTCTATTCAACAAATGGTGCTGAGAGAAATGGATAGCTGAATCCACAAAAAGAGGAATCCTATCTTATGCCTTATACAAAAATTAACTCAAAGTTGATCATGGACCTAAATATAAAAGCAACAACAATAAAGCTCCTAGAAGAAAATATAGGAAAACATCTTTAAATTTTGTGGTAGGCAGCAGTTTCTTAAAACTTACACACAAATCACAAACAAAAAAAGAAAAAAAGAGATAAATGGGACCTCTTCAAAATTAAAGTTTTTTTTTTTTTTTTTTTTTTTTTTTACCTCCAAGGACTCTGCCAAAAGGGGGAAAAGGTAGCTGACTCAATGGGAGAAAATATTTTGGAAACTTATATACTATAACTGTTTAAAGTCCATGATATATAAGCAGATTAAACAGCTCAATAATGAAAAGACAAACCACCTGATTAAAAAAATGGGCAAAAGACTTGAAAAGATGGTTGTCCAAGGAGGAAAAATAAATGGTGAAGAAACATGAGAAAAGGCCCAACATCACTAGTGATTAGGAAAATGCAAATCAAAATTACAAAGAGATATCATTTCCATCTATTACACTGGCCACTATTAAAAAGTAGGAAGCTGTAAATGTTGGAGACGATGTGGAGAAATAGAAATGCTTATTCTCTGTGATGGGAAGGTAGAACCTTACCACCAGTGTGGAGGACAGAGGACTGTTTGGTATTGCTAAGCAAGTTGAATATAGACTTGCCATGTGACTCAGAAATACCATTACTAGGAATATAACCACGAGAACTGAGAACAGTGACACAAATACACATCTGCACACTGATCACAGCAGTGTTATTTACTATAGCCAAAAGTTGGAAACAACCCAGGTGTCCAACAACTGATGAGTGGATAAGCAAATTGTGATATATACATATGATGGAATATTATGCAGCAATAAGCAGAAATGAAATTGTGAAGCATATGAAAACATGGATGAGCCTGGAGGACATTATGTTGAATGAAGCAAGCCAGACACAAAAGGACAAATACTGTATGACTGCACTATTATGAACTAAATGTATTATGTAAACTCATGGAATTAATAATTAGAATGTAGGTCAACAGAAAATAGAGGGTGGTTAGAGGATGGAAAACTCAGGGTTATTCTGTGCAGAATTGGTTCAAAGATTGTAAATCTTTGGAAATTAATGGAAATGTTGAGAGCACATCATATTGTTTTTGGCTAGCAGAACCATTCTATGGGTATGATAGTGTTCGAAAGGCAAAATCTAAGTACAGGTATATTTCTAGAAGACAGGCTAAAAAATGTAACTTGGGACTGCATAACATAGTGAAATCTCATGGAAAATGTGAATGCTGGTGATATTCCATATATAAAGCTGTTTTTACAAAATACAAAAACAAGTAAACTAGGGATATGTAATAGAATAGCAGTGTATTTGTCAGCCAAAGGGGTGCTGATGCAAAATACCAGAAATTTTGATGAGTTTTATAAAGGGTATTTACTTGGGGTAGAAACTTACAGTTACCAAGCCATAAAGCATAAGTTACTTCCCTTATCAAGGTCTGTTGCCATGTGTTGGAACAAGATGGCTGCCAATATCTGCAAGGGTTCAGGCTTCCTAAGGTTCCTCTCTTCCTGGGGCTCATTTCTCTCTGGGCTCAGCTGCTCTGCTCTCTCCACAAGGCCAGCTATAGATTATCAGGTGAATGGTTTGTCTCTCTTCCCAGAGTCTCTTTTATATCTGATACTCTGTGTGTTTACTTCATGGAGTCCAGCCCAGAACTCCAACCTCCCTTCTCTGTGGTGTAGTTTTTCTGTGAGTCCCTGCCTACCAAGGAGGTGGAAACTCAATGTCCTACTGATGTGGCCTAATCAAAGCCTTAATCATTATCTAATCAAATAAAAGTGAAACCTCTGAATCTAATGAAATCTAAAATGCCCAGAGGACAAGACCAGTTCACACACATAATCAATATCTATTTTTGGAATTCATAAATAATATCAAACATCTACAAGCAGCCAAGTTAAAAAAATTATCTTTGAGCTGCAAGAGATTTTTATATTATATCTGTAAATTCCATGTATTTAGATTGAACTGTATTCGAGATATGACTTGCAATATGTTCTACCATTTGATAAGGTGCTTTGTCATATTCCTGGCAATGTCATTTGAACATGAAAGTTTTATTTTCATTGCACTCTAAAATTTCTAATTTTGTTTTGTTTCTTCTGCTTATGGTATTACAATTAAGAATATCTTGCTTAATATATGGTCATGAGGTATTGCCCTTACAAATTTTTCTAGGATTTTTATAGTTGTATCCCATATATATATATATGGTTATAATCCATTTTTAGTTAATTTTTTGGTGTGATGTGATAGCAGAGACAAAACTGTTTTGCTTGCCTTTAATTGTTCCAGCACCATTTGTTGAAAGACTGTTATTTTACTAATTGATTTATCTTGGGTCCCTTGTTGATAATAATTGTTCATAAATATAAATGATTAATTCTGAACTATCAATTCATTTTTTTCTTCTTTATTTTCTTTTAAATGTTACATTAAAAAAACATGAGGTCCCCATATACCCCCCCATCCCCTCTACCCCACTCCTCCTACATCAACAACCTCTTCCATCATCATGGCACATTCAGTGCACCTGGTGAATACATTTTGGAGCACTGCTGCACCACATGGACAGTGGTCTATATTGTAGTTTACACTCTCCCCCATTCCACCCAGTGGGCCATGGCAGGACACATAATGTCCAGCATCTGTCCCTGCAGCACCACCCAGGACAACTCCAAATCCTGAAAATGCCCCCACATCATATCTCTTCTTCACTCTCCCTACCATCAGCAACTACCGTGGCCACTTTCTCCACATCAATATTACAATTTCTTCCATTACTAATTACAATAGTTCCAGAATAGAATATAAGTAAATCCACTCTAATCCATACTCTATTCCTCCATCCTGTGGACCCTGGGATGGTTATGTGCAGCCCCCCTCTACATCAAGAGGGGGCTTAGATTGAGTGCCTACAACTGCAAGCAGGAGAATTGCATCCATCAATTCATTTTAATGCTAATATAAGTGGAACTTTATCCTCAATTTCATTATTTTAACTTATTTTTTAATTTACCATTTATTCATTTTTAAGTATTAAAGTTAAGGACATTAACTGTGCATACAATGTGTGCTACCATAACCGGTACATATTACCAATATTTTTCCGTCATTCTAAATAGACCTCTGTCCTCATTAAGCAGTAATTCCCATTGCCTCCCCTCCTGCCCACCTGGTAACCTCAAATCTACTTTCTGTCTCTATAAATCATCTTATTCTATATATGTCATATAAATGGAATCATTCAATAAATTGTGCTTTTTGTTTCAAATACTTTGCTTAGTACAATGTTTTCAGGATCCCTTCCTGTTGACCATTTATTAAATTTCATTTTACTTTATGTCTACAGCATATTTTATCTATTTCTATTTTCTATTGATGGAAAAGAGTTATTTTTAACTTTTGGTTTTTGCAAATAATGTTTATATAAAATTTGATATATTAAATACAATTACATTATACCTGTTTTCAATTTTTTGGGTTTGTATCTAGAAGTGGAAGTGCCATGTCATATGGTAATTCTTTGTTTAGCTTGTTGAGAAAATGCTGAGGTGTTTTCCTCAGTACTTAATTTTGCATCCTGACCAACCATGTGCAAGTATTCCAATTTCTCAACATCGTCATCAAAACTTGTCATTTTTAAATAATAGTCATCTGAGTCAGTGATAAGGGAAATCTCACTGTGAATTGATTTTCAGTTCTTAAATGGCTAATCATATTGAACATATTCTCATGTGTTTATTGACCATTGTATGTTCTTTAGAGAAATGTCCGGTAAAGTCCTTTGCCCATATGTTAATTTCATACTTTGTCTTATTGTTGAATTGTAGGAATTTTTTTTTAATTAAAGAAGTGAGCTTACAAAACAAGCATGCATAATATGCAGAACTCCCATACATCACTCCTCCACCTCCACCTTGCATTGTTGTGGAAATTTTGTTACAGATTATGAAAGAACATCATCTAAATATTACTTCTAACTATGGTCCACAGTTTACATTTGGTGTATTTTTTCCCATAAGCTTCCCTATTATCAGCACCACGTATTAGTATTGTACATTTGCTATAGTTCAGGAGAGCATTCTCTCATATTTTTACTGTTAACCATGGTCTATCACTGACCACAGGGTTCACTGTGTTAAACAGTTCCAAGCCTTGTACAATCCATCAAAAATGCATATTCAGTGGCTCTCATTTTCATCAAAGATGTGTGCTATCATCCTTTCAATGTTTTCATTACTTCAAAAGATGGAAATATATGTTTGTGGTGTTTCTTTTTAGTTAAGAAATATTTAACATTTTATTAATTTAACATTTATTTAACATTTCTGTTAACATTAGCTTCATTGGTTCCTGTGAATTTGTGTTTCCATTCATTATCATTTTTTAGTTATAATAAAGCTTTTTTCTTACCTCCTGATATTGTCAAATATATTTCAATTCTATGTATTATGAACTAATTCTTCACATCACTAGGATTAATAAAGCTACAAATTGCATCAACAATGAGATGTTTTGCCCATAAGTTTAATAAGAATTATAAATAACCACATTATATACAGGCAAGTAGGTACATGAATAGAATGCTATTGGCAGAAGTACACATTTGCCATCATAAAGGTAAAGCTAATTATTGGTATTTACAAACATGCACAATTTACCTTATCAATTTCTATGAAATAATTTATTTTTGAAATATATTTTCATATGTGTACAAAAATCCTGGTACAATAAGAGTATTCAAAATATTCTTGAAACTTAAGAAGAAAATTCTTGAGAACTGTCTACTGGTTATTCTAATTCATATAAATGTTACATTGAAATAAGAGGTTGAATTTCAAGCAAACTTGACTTGCACATACTTGCCAATTCTCACATGATTCAATTTCATTGATAATATTTTTGACTAATGATACATATTAAAAATCTCACACTGAAGCCCGAAGCACATCTGACCCAGACAACAGATGTGCAAATGTATATGCAAGGTGATGTCTGGAGATAAGTGTTTCTGAGCTCACCATCTTCATGTCTGTTCCTCTGGTTGTCACACAGCTCTCACAGTTCTTCAGTGACTGATTCCATTTCAAGACATCACACAGTTTTCTTCACTTGACTACTGACATTATCTATTAGGTCCCTTTGTGATATTCTGTCAACAGTGGTATAAGCCATGATTAGGTTAAAATTCAGATTAATTTTTAAGTGTTCTGAAAAAGGTCAAAGATAAACAGGAAAGCATAAAGACTGGGAGAGAAAGACCTACTCTTCTTAGCATAGGAGGTGAACACAGAGAAAGACCTTTAGAATTTGTTATAGATTGCTTCTTCATACAACTGGTGAAAATTGTACAAACTAGAAAAGTTTAAGGCATGTCCACAAACAGAAAGCTGCTTGCTTTCTGGCATAATTTTACACTCTGACAATTTTATCACTGGGAACTTGGGTAGAGAAACAAACATAAACAGAATCCAAACATTAAGTCTGCTGTTGTCATTAGGACTATTCCCCTCTGCTTCAGTGTTTCCACATCTGTCTCCTACTGCCACATGTACCTGAGGTACAAACCACTGTCACTGCTGCAGGAATTACTGCCCACAAAACGCAGGTAATCTTGGCATTGTGCATGATTGTTTTGTAAGCTCACAACTCCTTGATAAAATTATATAAATATTATTTTAAAAAGCAAACATCTGGCTTCCTCTTGTCTTTCTACTACAAATCATACAGCTTCAAGATTCACAAAGTATTAGGCCACAAGAAATTTTGCTCTTTTTCTATATATGCTTAATTTGGCTGGAACAACAACAAAAAATCAGTCCAAGACCCGATGCTCTGGAGATTTTAAAATGAAATTAAAACAGGGTGGCATTAAAGGACACACATTGTTCTTTGTATCATGACACTCTCCAATACGCAATACATTCATGTAAATCCACCAGAAGAGGTTGCCAAAACAGATTTCCCCTCTTCCCTGAAACATAAGTTTCTTAAAATCATCTTGTTTTTGTACACAGCCACTAAACATTACCTTGCCCAAACAGCACTGCCAATTTGGAAACACGTACCACAGGTAGGAAACTTGCTGAAAAGGTCAAGGGACACCACTCTGGAGGCAGCTGGGAGTGTACTTGGAAACTGCAACTTGCTGTGCTGGTTAGTGCCTAGATCTTTTGCAAAGTTAAAACATAGTAAGTATAAATGCTAATTAAGCCCAAAACAATTGTAAGTAAATTCTGTTTTGGTATCAAGGGAAGCACTAGTGAATCACAGGTTAACAGGAATTCCCTGAAACACTAGTCTGAAAATCGATTTTTTTTTGTGATTGCATAATTCAGCTTCAAACAATTATGCTATCTTTTCCCAGAATAAAGATTTCTCCTTATAATTCTCTTTACAGATTCCTTTATCTGCTTGTTTCTAAGACTATAGATTATAGGATTCAAGAAAGGAGGGACTATAGAATAGAACACAGCATTGATCATGTCCTGGATTGTGGGTGAGCTGGAGGTTGGCTTCATATACACAGCAGCAGCCGAGCTGAGAAAGATGGTCATCACAAGGATGTGAGGGACACAGGTGGAAAAGGCCTTTCCTTGCTCACCCCTGGTTGGAAACTTGAGCACAGTAGAAAATATGTGAGTATAAGACATGATGATGAAGGCAAGGCAGCCACCATCAATCACCACTGAAGAGATGAAAATTAAAATTTCATTGTTTAAGGTGTCAGAGCAGGAGAGCTTCAGAAGAGAGGGGATATCACAGAAGAACTGATGGACCATGTTGGACTGACAGAAGGGCAGCCAGAATGTGCTGCCAGTGTGGAATCCTGAGAAGGCCAGACCACTAAGTACAGAGGCCAGAGTCATCTGGACACAGACTTGAGGGTTCATGATCACAGAGTAGTGGAGGGGCTGGCAGATGGCCACATAGCAGTCATGAGCCATGATGGTGAGGAACAGCAGCTCCACTGTAGCAAATGCAACAACGAGGAAGATCTGAGCTGCACATCCAGCCATGGAGATTGCCCTGTTGTCGAGCAGGAAGATGACACATGCCTTAGGGACTGTGACAGAAATGTAGCACATGTCTAAGACAGACAGATTCCTAATGAAGAAATACATGGGGGTATGAAGTTTCCAATTGAAGGTGATTACTGTGACAATGAGAAGATTCCCCATCAAGGTTGCCAAGTACATCAGTAGAAACAGCATGGCATGTAAGACTCTGAACTCCCACACATCAGAAAATCTTGTAAGCAGGAATTCAGTTACTGTGGTGAGGTTGTGCATGTTAGGAAAGTTTCTCTTACCCATGAAGAGTCAGACAAATAATCCTTAAGATACATGAAGGATCCACATGCAGAAGAAATTAGACTAAACTCAATATATTGCCTCACATTAAAACATTTCTCTAATTTTGGTTAATAGGATGTAACATAATGTTTCCTCTTGCACCTTTTGGTCCCCCTGCTTTAGTCCTTGTTTCCAGAATAGGGGTATGAGCAAAATATAATATTTATGAATTTGTGCCTATGTTTACATATATTTCTATCACTTTCTAGTCACAAAATTGATCTATTTGAAGTTAAAGGTTTGCCTGGAAGATTAAAAGATTTAATATAGGTAATTTCTATGCATCACTATGCCATTAGTCATGTTCCATGAATGTTAATATTTATAAAATGATGACCTTATAGAATCTGAGTTTATATCAAAGGATACTGTTTATTTAGAGCTTATCAAAATATTAAAATCAATTATAATACAGTCTACGGTGACTAAATTGTTCCCATTAAATGCCATCATTTCTTTTTTTTATATTATCATTTATTTTATTTTTTAATTATCTTTTTTTAAAGTTAATAGATCACACAAAATATTACAATAAAAAACATAGGAGGTTCCCATTTGCTTCTCCAAGCACTTCTTGCATGTACATAGGTACTTAGGTACTACATATCTTCCATCTCAAATTCATCTTACTCTTATTTTTTTCAGAAGCAAACAAAGAAGTATAGGAAAGGCAGCACTCTGAATTCGAGAATGCAATTTTCTTTTAAAAGAAGTATGACATCATAAAATGTTATGCATATGTAAATACAGTTTATTAATTATGACTATTCTTAAATAGGACACAGGTTGCAGGAGGATAGCTCTCACAGTAATGTTCTTCTAGGATAACTGATTGCACAGGTGTTCATATACATCAAATTGTAAAAACAAATGATATTTTGCCTTTTCTGCAAAGACTTAAAGATTTAGAAGCCATATTTTGATAATTAATATATTAATTTGCTTATCTATTGATTGAGACATCCTTGTAATATTTATTTATAATATATACTTTTAAAGATATTTAAGGGTAAATTATGTACAGGCAGTTGTCTGGAAGCTGTGGAACTCAAGTATGAGCAATGCTTACATGGTTTTCGTGGTATGTTATAACAAAGTCCTAGAATTACACCTAAAGTTTAAGGGGTCATTTGCACAATTTATTTTTATGACCCTTATTCACTACGTACTACTGACTGCATATAGTAGTGTGCTGGGTAAAGAAAAAATAATATGAAATAATTTTTGAAATTAATTGATTTGCATTAGTATACATAAATCATTGTTTATATTCTTTTTAGGTAAAACACATCCCATCAGAGTTAGATCTGTTTAAGTAGGCGTTCTGGCTACTAAAGCTCTGGTCAATGTGCAGAGCGGCTCCTGCCCTTGCTCCACCTGGTGCTGCAACCAGCTCACTCTTTGCTTCCATGAACAGCTATGAATTCTGCTAACACTGCTTGAACTGAGTTTATTTCATCGAATGCAAAAGAAGAGGTTTGTCTCATTGGGTGAATACTATATATATATATATATTCCTCAAAAAGTCAGCTAGGCATTGTAGGAAAGAAATGCAGGTGATTCTTCTTGGAGGGAAGGGAAGGGAGAAGAAAGTTAATAACAACAAAGTCTCAAAAGTTAATTTTATTTATTACTTACTCTGGATAGACACATCAAGATTTATGATAAGGTTCCACTGATGTTTTATATGGAGGTGAGGATGAGTGTGCATATTTGGGAGAGATGACTGACATCCTGTCTGGAAGCTTTCTGTTGTAACAAGAGCTTCCATGTTAGGTTTTATATACAAACATGGGTCTCCAGTGGCATCACAGAAACCCCTGGGAGCACAGGCTTTGGCACCAATAGTAGCCAGTGCCCACAGGTAATTTCCAAGAGGTAATTGCTTCTAGATGGTTAGGGAACAGGGCCCAAGTAAAATCTGCCCATGAACAGCACTTGTCTATAAGATATATTGGTGTATTTGAACATAGAAAACAGTGTAGATTAAATGGATAATCAGAAAGAAAATCACAGTTCCCCTAATACTCTCAGTGCTCTTAGGGGAAATGCCTGTGGGTCTTAGGACCAAGGAGCAGAGGAGACCCAGAGCCTGGTGCAGCCCAGTCCCAGGACACCGAGGTTTCCTGCTCATCCTGAGGGATTTCCTCTCAGGAATGGAGTGATTTTCACTAGTCAAACAATACATGGTATTGTTAGGGATGACAAAACAGTCTTTCTGAAATGTCCAAAGCTATGAGCCTGGGGCAAAAGCCCAGCACAGTGGCCTGTGAGCTGGATGATCCTCATCATGTTGCCTCATCTCTGATACCTCAGGAGCTCACATGTTAGCTCATTAACAACAGTGTCCACCCTCATGTGCCATCTGAGGGTAGGACTAAATGGAACGTGTAACCATTTAGACTAGTCCCCAGCACAAAGTGCATACACTTTAGGAAGCACTAGAATAACTGTTCAGTCTTCACAGTCACGGTATTGGAGAGTCATTTTTATCATGTTAGGGAAGTAGAAAGTCTCAATATGCTTCTAAGAGGTGCTATGGACCCTTCTGTCATTGATTTCCCATTTAATTAGAATTCCAGTTTAACTGTAATTAGATGACACTCACTTTTTAATTTTAAACTACTCAACATACATTTGAATGTACTTTCTACACCGCTAGGAGTTAGTCAGCAATACCGTTCAAAACTTTTATACCTTTCCTGATGGCTGTCTCATGATGATTACACTGGCTGAATTGTTTTTACATATCCATGTATAATTTTGGATATTTTAAGCTGTCCTTTGTGATACAGATGTTAGGCATTATATATTTGGAAGCTGTTGTAATAGGTGAATATAAATTTAACATTGTTTTGTCTATCATGATGCAAAATAACCTTAATATTTAACTATACATCTTGCCTTCAGGTGTACACTGTTTGATAAATATGTAGCCTTTGATGCTTTCAAATTGTATGCACCCCAGAAAATCATGTTCTTAAAACGAATCCATTATTCTGTATGTAAACCTATTATAAACTGGATATTTTGATTATGTTGCTTCATTTCTTGCATGGTCTGATTTGAGTCTTAATCCCTTTACTGGAGTTCCTTACAAACAGGATGAATATGGAGCAAAAGGAAAGAAACCCACAGAATCAAGAAACTGGAAGGAATTAAACCTGGAAAAGAAGGGGGAGACAGGCAGACACTGACACGTGCCTTTTCACATGACGGTGTCCAGGATGGTGGCAGCCTGGCTTCCTGGAGAAAGTATCTTTTGATGATGCCTTGATTTGAACATTTTTCTCAGCCTCAAAACTGCAAGCTTGTGAACTAATAAATTTCCATTATTAATGGCCACCCATTTTATGGTGTCTGCCTGAGCAGCTTATCAAACTGAAATTTAGCAAATAGCCATAGCAGCTTTTGCTTTGTGTTATCTCTCTCTCTAATCTATAGTATATATATCCCTGTTGTTTTAAATTTATTATCAATGTATAAAATTTGAATATATTTCAAATAGTGTTTCTTATCCACAGAAAGGTCTCATACATATTTTAGGTCTTATATAGGTAAATAATAATGTGAAGATGATATTAATACCCTAAGTGCAGTTTCTTCACATGGCGTAGGTTCAACTCTGTCCCCAGCCCCCTCCCCCCACTCCCCCCACATCAACAACCTCTTTCATGCAAGATTTAAAATTGGGAAAATCAGTCATTGGCATCCCATCCCTCCAAGCATCAATTCCCTCAATAATCTATTTATTTGATCATAGCTCTACAGTGTCTTCAATTAGGCAGTCATATTTTCTGGAGTTTATAACGATCATATGTATGAGAGTTGGTCCTATAGTAGCATACTCGGCTTCCAGAAATAGAATGGTTGTTTTTGTTTTGTTTTCGTACATATTTCCTATCAGAGTTAAGATATTCCACTCACTTATTTTTGACCCCT